>NC_133333.1:238328783-238436116 GCF_042186555.1 Aquarana catesbeiana
GCGTTGCTGGTGGCTGCCTGGTTTTCAGAGCACTTTATTGTTTTTTGGAAGGGCCCTTTACTCCTCCAATTCAGCCACTAAACCACTTTTGACTGGTTTATACACCAAATCTGACTGAGAGCTCCCTGCTGCTCTCATCCACATTACTAAGGATTTGATCCGCCTCAATATTGCAAACTTTTTTTTTTTTTTGGACGTGGCTGACACTGGGACAGGTAAAACTAGTGATGGTGGCACTGATGGGCAATGTGTGACAAGTGCACTGATTGGCAACAGGTGCACTGTAGATGGGCATTGTGACAGGTGCTGCACACTATACAGATCCTTAACTCATGGTTCCCAACTTGGGATCTGTGTGTGATGAGAAGAAGCCGGTAACATTGAATTAATGGTCTGTTTACATTTTGTGATTGGCTGTGTCTAATCACAGCCGATCACGTGGTAAAGAGCAGCTGTCATTGGCTCTTTATCCTGATCACTGTGTTCCAAGAATGGGAGGCTGTGTCGTGATGTCCTCCCAGAACAAGAGTGGACCTGCCTGACCGTCGGTCTACAATACGGCGGGCAGGAACCAGTTAAAGGAGATGGTGCTTATCCCCAAAGTCGGGCAACTCAAGTTGCGTGAGGTTTTTGGGATTTTTTTTTGTTTTTTTGTTTTTTGTTTTTTTTTTTTGTTTTTTAGAGCGGAGCGTCAGAATTCCACCTCCGTCTTGCCAACAGTGTCCTTGTGGGTCTACCTGCCGTGTGGAGTTAGTGGTCGCAGCAAATATTCTTGAGACAATGTATGAAAACCATTTTTCTTGGAGGGGTGGTAGAGCACTGCACAGCCATACACAAAGTAAACAATCTTAACCACATTTTTCAAATCTTTTCGTACAAAAAATGGCCACTCATTTAAAAAATAAACTATCTTGTGCAAAAATTGCGCGGTCTTGCTACGGTGTACCCAAATGAAATTTTTATCATTAATTTATTTTATTTATTTTTTTCAGCTTTCTTTTGGTGGTATTTAATTGCCGCAGGGTTTATTTTTTGCTAAATAAAACTGAATTTTGAAGAAAAACAGGTCATTTTTCTCCTTCGCTGATCGGTGGCACGGATTATGGGGCTGCACTGATCAGTGGCACAGTGGGCATTGGCAGCTGACACTGGTGGGCACAGAAAATGCAGCCGCGGCTTTCTGTTTGAAGGGCCGATGTCCCTCTGAAGAAGCCGGTGATCTGTATTTTTTTTTTTTTTTTCCCTCACGCTGAAAGAAAAAAAACGAGTATTTGCCCGAGTACAAGTACTCGGGCAAATACTCGGTATCTCGGCTTCAGTGCAACCCTAGCTTCCATAATATCTCCATGTGAAAACTGTCTCCTGGAGCACATCTCCCAACACTTCCTATAGCGTGTTTGCAGTCACTGACCTTGCCCTGTTTGACTGCTTTTCGTAGCCTCGCGCTCAGTGAATATTTTATGTGCAGCCCCTACAATATAAAGTAAGTAGACTACTACTGTTATAGTTTGCAATGGGCTAAAGTCAAAATCTGATTTTTAACAACTTGACCTTCAGAAAAATTACCCCCTTTCATGACCAGGCCATTTTTTGCGATACAGCACTGCGTTACTTTAACTGGCAATTGCACGGTCGTGGGACATTTTACCCAAATAAAATGGCTTTTTCCACAAATAGAGCTTTCTTTTGGTGGTATATTATCACCACTGCGTTTGTGCTATAAATAAAAAATTTTTACAATTATGAAGAAATCTTTTTACTTTCGGCTATAAAACCAATCCAATAAATTGAAAATCTCAAATTGCTTCCATCAATTTAGGCCAATATGTATTTTGCTACCTATTTTTGGTAAAAACAAAATCCCAATAAGCGTATGTGGATTGGTTTGTGCAAGGGGGAAGAGATGGGGACACCAACTCCATTCCCTCCCCTTGTCAGAACGGCAATCCTCCTGATTTTACATAGGCAGATCAGTTTTCTCTTTGCCTGACGATTGGGGGGTGCCAGTGGACAACGTCCTCGGCACCCGCTGATTGGCTTCAACTGTGTAATGACTGATGCATTCGAGCTTTGATAAGACTTGCTGGCTTGATCACCAGATGAAAATGGAGCCTAAAAACGAATGCAGCCATCACATCTAAGATTGGTAAGCTGCAATATGTTTGCTTTTAGGGTTAATACTGCCTTGATTTGTCTTTATTTCTGCCTGGATTATAGCATTAAGGAGGTGCAGCTCTATTACTGTTTTTTTGTCCTTGGGCAGACCTGTACCTCAAATGTAACGTGATTGAAAAAATTTGATTTGGGTACCAAACATGTGTTCTTCTTTTTCCCCCACCAGAGTAATGCCAAAGACGTGTCAAATGCTCCTGTTTTCTGCCACCTTTGAAGAGACGGTGTGGGCTTTTGCTGAGAGGCTTGTGCCTAGTCCTAACATCATAAAGCTTAAGAAAGAAGAAATGACCCTGGACAACATTCTGCAATTTTATGATGCCTGTGAGGACAAAGAAGAAAAGTACAATGCGCTGAGAAACATTTATGGCGTAGTCACCATTGCTCAAGCGATCGTGTTTTGCAGGGTAAGAATTTTCTTTACCTCATGTGCTTTTTAATAACTATTCACATTCAAAATGATGCTTGTGCTTTTTGCTGCCAGTGTACAGCAGGCGGGGGCGGTGTATGCAAAGAGCAGTCTGTATGTTGAGGGGTCAGTGCGTGTATACAGGCTGTTGATTTGAATCTATATGCCAGCTTTTTTGTCGTTCAGTTTCACTGCTGAAGTAGAGAAAGGCAGGCCAAATGACCGCTCATACTCTGGCACTAAAGTTAGCCCCCCTATGTGATGGCAATAGTCATGTTATCCACTTGCCTAACGGGCACTTTCACCCCTTCCTCCCCAGGCCAATCTTCAGCTTTCAGCGCTGTCACACTTTGACAATTGCGCAATGACAAAATGCAACACTGTACCAATATGATTTTTTTTTTTTTTTTTTCTTTACTGATGTGAGCTTATGAGGCTGCACTGACGATCATTGTAGATGCCTCCTGTGTGGATTGCCACTTACCGGCTCTCCTCATGTACTGTCAGCACAAGGAGAGTATTGTCTTAACTGGCAAAGTCTGTTTACACTGCTCAGCTGTGATTGGACAAGGCTGATCACATGGTAACGGTACTGTGATGGGCCCTTTTTTACCCCAGTCAGAGTGCTCCCAATGCACGCCCCAAGGGTGACAGGGTTCCTGGGAGGATGTTGATAGACGCTTTCTTGGAAATGTGTGACTGCGCTGTAGCGGTCATTCGTCTATAGTGTGGCTGGCAAGAGATTTAAACTTTGTCTTTTGAGACCCAAATTAAAAACCAAATTTAAGCCCCCCCCACCCAATATACATAAAAAAACCAAAATGGTGACTACACGAATCTCTCTCTCTCTCTCAACTGATAACCTTTATCAGTTACCCGGACTCTCCATGGTCTATGGAGGGGTGGGCGGACTTGTGTCCGATTAAGCCCCCCCCCCTAACACTGATCTGCAAATAAACAGAAGGAGGATCTGTCCCCCCGGTGGGTTGAAGGTCAGTCGGGTGTAATTGGACAGCCGGTCTGTTTTAAATTTGCCTGTCCATAGAACAGGCGTGTCAGCTCTTCATAAACTGAGGGGGCACGGACCTGTCATCCACTCGCTCCGCTCTACTCATGTAGATGTCTTATAACGTTTGTTTTGTCTGTTCTCATCAGTGTGAAGTGTTTTTTACAGACCCGCAAGACAGCCAAATGGCTTGCCTGTGAAATGACGAAGGACGGGCACAAGGTAGAGTTGCTGAGTGGAGAGCTTTCAGTGACAGAGCGAGCCTGTGCTATACAGCACTTCCGTGATGGCAAAGTCAAGGTCTTGATCACCACAAATGTCTGCGCTCGAGGTAAATTGTTCTTCACAAGCGGCTAAACTCTCTTCTCCCACCAGCTCAGCTAATCCCACCTTCCTCCTCTCAGCAGTAACTCAAAAGCTCAGGTCCCCCTGCCACCTCCTCCAAAAAACTCAGGAGCTCAGCTCATCCTGTTGCTCCCTCCCAATTCACAACCCCCCCATGCGGTAACTCAGCAGTTCAGTTCAACCAGCTCATCTTCCAAGCAGAAGTTTCCCAGCAGCTCACTTTGAATAATCAGATGGATGGATCCAAAATGGCACACAAGGTGGTACCACTTGTTACCAAGTCCTAAGTTTTTCTACACACAAGTATTACACACACACACCAAGATTTGGGGGAAACGCCACTGTTTTGCATACACAGGCCACTCAAAAGGAAGTGAGCATACCATACAATCAATTTACAGCCTCCCATCCATCTCTCTCCAACGTTGACACAAAATATTTAATTTCTTAATGTCTCTAGCTTGGCCACCCTTCTGTGCCCCACCCAACCACCACCCCAGCAGCAAATATGGACCTTTCTATAAACCTCTGCAAATTTTCTCCCCCCCCCTGTCACCGGAGGGTGTGTAGCCTTGTTGGGCTATCAGTACAGGTGTTGTTCTGCATAGCTTGTGACAAACCTAAAGTGTTTTTTTGTTTTGGTGGTTCTGTGCTATATATAACTTTAGTCAGCCTGATATCACTATTTTAATTCTTTATTTTTTTAGGAATAGATGTGGAACAGGTGTCAATCGTCATAAATTTTCACCTGCCAGTGAACATGGATGATCAGGTTGATTTTGAGACGTACCTGCACCGTATTGGCCGCACTGGAAGATTTGGAAAGAAAGGCATCGCCATTACACTGATTGAGAAATGTTGCTTATACATGCTGCATGACATAGAAGAGTATTTTGGTGAGTAGTCCTTCATATTTTATAGAGCTGCACAAATAATCGTCAAGAATTGTGTGTGTATGTATATGTGTGTGTGTGTATGTATGTGTATGTGTATGTGTATATATATATATATATATATATATATATATATATATATATATATATATATATATATATATATATATATATATATTATATAAAATTTATTTATTTTCATTGCGATCTTGACAAGTGTTTCACGATTCTGTCTATGCTAAGAATTCTCTGCTCTTCTGAAGCCACAGCAGTCAACAGAGAGGAAGAAAAAAATGGGCAGTCTGCCAAGAATCACAACCACCTTTAGCAGTGGAACGAAGAGGTCGACCAATATGGGTTTTTCTCTGGCCGATGCCGATATTTAGAAATCGCGGCGGCCGATATATGATGCCGATTTTATTATTTTTAATTTTTTTTTTGCCGATATATGTTAAGCCATTTTTATTTTATTTTTTTTTCTCTTCATCTCATAAAATCTAACAGTTAGACCCCTTTCACAATGAGGGGTTTTTCAGGCACTTTTGGGATAAAAATAGACTGCTCCCCTGCAGTCTCAGTGTGAAAGCCCGAGTGCTTTTACACTGAGGCGATGCGCTGGCAGGATGTTAAAGTCCTGCACGCAGCATCTTTGGAGCGGTGTATACACCGCTCCTGCCCATTGAAATGAATGCGCACCACAAAGCGATTCACCAGCAGCGCTTCACGGGCGCATTTAACCCCTTCCTCAGGCACTAGCTAGGTTATAAACGCCCTGCTAGCAGCTGAATAGCGCCACTAAAATGACGGTAAAGCGCTGCTAAAACTAGCAGCGTTTTACTTCAACGCCTGCCCGCTCCAGTGTGGTAGCAACCTTTAGTAATAAGTGATACAGAAAATTTTCTTAATTTTAAACATTTATTAAACAAAACAAACCTCCAATCAGTTCACTTGTATGTATAATTTAGATTAAAAAAAACTTAAATCTTAAATAAATCTTAAATATTAACACCTTTCTGCTGAGCGTACGCAGATGTGCGTACTCTGCTTTCCGGGGTTATACCGGGATAATGCCCTCAGCTGCAGGCATTATCCCGGTACTGTTTTTTTTTTTTTTTTTTTTTTTTTTTAGAGCCGGCTATCCAGCTATAACAACCAATGCGGCTAAAAGCCACTCAGCTGTTATACGAAGGAGCGGGAGGGAACACCCGCCGCCCTTACCGGGCCTCCCGTTTGGTCATTGGGCCTCCCGATCAATTGGCCGCCTCCGGCAGCTGGGGACGGGCTGGAATGAAGCCGTGAGTGGCTTTGTTCCAGCCTCCTAATCGTAAACACGGAAGCAAGGTCATGACGTCATTTCCCGTTTACTCGGCTGCCAATGGCGCTGGTTTTAAAAAACACAGTATTCTGAATCGCCGTTTTCAGCGATCTGAATACTTTGAAGTGCAAAGGAGGGATCGGGGTCTTTTAGACCCCTGATCCCTCCATAAAGAGTACCTGTCACCACCTACTGTCACAAGGGATGTTTACATTCCTTGTGACGGCAATAAAAGTCATCAATTTATTTATTTTTTTAAACACGATTTTATTTTTTTTTTTTCTAAAGCTCCCGCGAGCTTGCGCAGCAAAGAAAACGCATACGGAAGTCACACCCGCATATGTAAACGGTGTTCAAATCACACGTGAGGTATCGCTGCGATCGTCAGAGCGAGAGCAATAATTCTAGCACTAGACCTTCTCTGTAACTCTAACCTGGTAACCCTAAAAAAAAATTTAAAGCGTTGCCTATGGAGATTTTTAGGTACCGTAGTTGGTCGCCATTCCACAAGTGCGTGCAATTATAAAGCATGACATGTTTGGTATCTATTTACTCGGCGTAACATCTTTCACATTACAAAAAAATTGGGGTAACTTTTTTTTTTTTCCCAAAAAAGTTGCGTTTAAAACACCGCTGCACGAATACCGTGTGACATAAAATATTGCAACAATCGCCATTTTATACTCTAGATTCTCTGCTAAAAAAAAAAAAAAAATCTATATGTTTGTAATTTTCTAGCAAAAAATACGGATTTTAACTTGTGAACACCAAATTTTTATATATATATATATATATATATATATATATATATATATATATATATATATATATATATATATATATATATATATATATATATATATATATATATATATATATATATATATATATATATATATATACACACTCTGCCGGAGGCGGCCGATTGATCATCGGGGGTCCCCTCCCACTCCTCCGGTATAACGCATTGGTTGTTATAACTGAATAGCCGATCGCCGGCTCTAAAAAAATATATATATAATTTTTGGGGGTTCTAAGTGATTTTCTAGCAGAAAATACAGGATTTTTACTTGTAAGCAACAAATGTCAGGAAAGATTGTCTTTAAATGGTTAAACTGAGAACACATGGAGTTAAGTTCATTGAAAAAACAAGTAGAAATGTATCTTTTTAGCTTCTTTTATCAGACTTGGCAGGCTGCCCAGAGAGGAGAGAAGTTGCTAGAAAATTTGATAGATAGATAGATATATAGATATATATATAGATATAGATATATAGATATAGATATAGATATAGATATATAGAGATAGATATATAGATAGAGAGATAGATATATAGATAGAGAGATAGATATATATAGATATAGATATAGATATATATATATATATATATATATATATATATATATATATATATACCCTAGAGAATAAAATAGTTGTTGCAATATTTTATGTCGCACTGTATTTGCGCAGTGGTCTTTCAAATGCAATTTTTTGGGAAAAAATTACTTTAATTAAAAAAAAAAACTACAGTTAGCATTTTTTTATATAATGTGGAAGATTTTACGTTGCGAGAATTTTATCTTTTTATCCTAAGCAAAAAAATTGTGATTCTCATTTTGGCCAGAATTGTGCAGCTCTATTTTTTTTATACAAGAACATTTTTTTTTTTCTTCATTTAAAATTCAAACAAAAAAATCAGTTGGAAAAGACCTCCCCCCCCCCCCCCCCCCTAATCAGGTGTAGCTGATCACCACTTCAATGGCGCACAAAGCCATTTGACTTTCAACTTTTGAGCAGCTGTGGTCATTTTGATTAGCTCAGCATAAAAAGAGCTTTCCTGGAGAATTTCAGTCCCTGGTATTGAAACTAAAGCAAACAATCAACTATGGGTGACAAAGCACTGTCAAAATATCTGCCGGATAAAGTTGTGGATAGACACAAGTCAAAAGATGGATTAAAAAAAAAAAAAAAAAAAATCAAAGGCTTTATCAATGCCTAGAAGCACAGTTTAGTCTATTAAGAAGTGGAAGGTATTCGGTAGAACACAGACCCTCCCTGGATCAGGATGTCGCTCCAAACTGGATGGAAGGGCCAGGAGATAACTGGTCAGATTACAGGATATGTCTGGCAGAATACTATTTTGTATGACTGAAAAGTCTCAATGCACATGATACAAATATTAAACTCCTAGGCCAATGAAGTCACTTATTACATTCTCATTTCAGATACAAAGATTAAGAGGCTGGACACCGGGGATATCGATCAACTTGAGAAGTTTTTGCCATAAGGAATCTGAGCTCATAAGAACAAAGTATTCAAGTAGAAAACATTTGCACTTAAGTTTGTACAGAAGGATGTTTAGTTTGATACAAATGTATCGGTATGAAGAAAGGTCTATTCTGCACCCACCAGCCAGGAAGACGCTCAGTCCTGCTCCAGGAAAGATATGAATCCGGTGGCGCTGGGACGAGAGAATTTTTGATTGCTTTAGGCTTGCTGGGTTTGAAGTGGCCATTAAAGTATTAAGCATACAGTTTTGATTACAGTCTGGTTTACTTTGTGATTTAATGTTTGTGCGCATGTCTTTTTTTTGTTACTCTGACCTCACAATAGGTGTTTTTCTACCCTTTTTTTGTATGTTTTTACAATGCACGACACAAACTTCAAATGCAAATGTCTAAAAAAAAAAAAAAAAAAAATTGCCGCTTCACATGTGATGTTTACATGAGCACTTTATTAACACTGTAGAAATCACTTATTTGTTTATAAAATGCACTTTGATGTATTCTACTGTTTGAATATTTCTGATTTTATATTCTGTAAATAGTGTAGATTGACTTAATATCAGTAAAATGTGATGTTGGTTGGGGTGTTAAAGTTTAGACAGAATTTCACAGGTCATCAGTTTTTTTTTTTTTTCACAGAGCCATCAGTTTGTTTTTAAGACACTGTCACCTTTCCCATGCTCTGGAAAGGGCCCTACCCTCAAATACTCTCAATGATCCCTTGTCACTCTTTTGCTCCCTACATTAGATTGAGTGGTGCTGATGTCCGGTGCGGTGGCCTCTCTTCCTTGGTCAGGTGACAATGTTCAGGCCTAGCAATTGGCATAGACCTGAAAATTGCCATGCTTCATGGCCACAAGTGCTGGGCATTGGCATAGTGGAGTAGCAAGGAATGATGAGGGATTGCTGAGTATAAAGGGTTTGCTCTTCTCACACTGTCGCATTGTCCAGAATGGACAAGATTCTAGTGTCTTTGCAGAATTTAGTTGTCCTGGTAATTAACTAATGATATGTTACCAGTTACCAAAACTGGTAGAATAGGGTATGAATACTTTAAGTGCCATTGATACTGCAGTGACTCAATGGAGCTAAAGGATTTGAGACTTGTCACAGTTCATGGTTTGAACATGCTCAAATTCTTTAGTAAATCGGCCTAGTTTTGCCAAGCCGGGGTAGCCTGAAATAGACCTGCGGCTGGCTCATCTGTGTTTTTTAGGCTGTACATTTCAAACCAATGCTGTAAATTGTGTGTGGAAAGCCTGACTTGTATCAAAGTTTGCTTTTTATGTAAAGTTTTTTTTTTTGTTTTTTTTTTGTTTTGTTTTTTTCTTTGTTACATCTGCCATTTAAATATTTTAATGATTGTGATACATGTTGCTTACTAGACCATTGATCAGACCACTTTTTTTGGTATAGTTAAAAATTAAACATTGGTTAATGTTTACTGTTTGTTTAAATGTAGCAGTGTGGATTTTTTTATTTTTAATCCAGAGTGAATGTCTGAAAGCCAGATATTTGTACCAAGTTTTGTTTATGGATTTTGCACAGCCTTCTATGTTCCAGATACACTGATTGGCCATATTCTGACCACCCGCTTAATATTGAGTAGGTTCCCGTTTTTGCTGCAAAAAAAAAAACACAACCCTGACCTGTTGAGGCATGGACACATAGTTACATAGCTAGTAAGGTTGAATAAAGACACCAGTTCAACCTGAGTGTCTACAATTGTCCCTATCCCTATACATTGTGTCTCATTAAGATGCTCATCTATTATATCATTTAAGGTACCCATATAGCGCCATCAATTTTACGCAGTGCTTCACACATGCATTACACACATGCATCAGTCCCTACCCACAAGGAGCCCACAATCCAAGGTCCCCAACTCGCATTCATATACTAGGGGCCAATTTTGGACAGAAGCCAATTAACCTACCAGCATGTCTTTGGAGTGTGGGAGGAAACCGTAGTACCCGGATTAAACCCATGCATGCACAGCGAGAACATGCAAACTCCAGGAAGGTAGTGTCGTGGTTGGGATTTGAACCAGCGACCCTTTTTACTGCTAGGCAAGAGTGCTACCCACTACACCACTGTGCTGCCAAAATGACACCACTAGTCCTCTGAAAATATGCGGTGGTATCTGGCACTATCAGATCCTTTAAAGTAAAACTAAATACACAACAGTAAAATCAGTCTTTATATACAGTAATGCATGCTTGTTCCACTCACTGTGGAATCTAAAGAGTTAATCCTCTGCATTGTGTAAAAAGGCTGTTTGATCCTGTATTCACACAACCTCCCTGCACAAGTCTAGATAAGACTAAGCTTTTTGGAATCAGGCTGCACATGCTCCGTTTCTGTATTGAGATTTTATTTTTTTTCTTGGGAGGGTGCATATGCTCAGCACAGGGCCAATTTGGCAATGTCCAAACAGAGGGTCAGGAGCCCTGCAGCCTCATAGGACAGCTCAGCGCAAGTATGAAAACTACCTAAAAGCGTCAAGACTGCTATATACTACTGATAAGGTATTTAGCTGTTTTATATTTACTAAAATAATTGCACTTTCATGTTTCGTGTACTGTGGGAGACCAGATACAGGGTCCTGGGTTTAGTAACGCTTTAGTCCCTGTATGTTGTGAGGTGGGGCCTGCATGGATTGGACTTGTTTTTTTCAGCACTTCCCACAGATGCTCAATGGATTGGGATCTGGTGAATTTGGAGGCCAGTACCTCAAACCCATGTTTTCTAAACCTTTTTTCAGTCAAGGCACCCCCAGTGTAAAAATAAAAATCCTAAAACATGATCTTGTGTGTGGGTTCCCACCCTGCACACTTGGGGTTGTATACATTTTCCTCTCCTGTAAGAAGATGTTGCATTGTATCTGCCTTGTCATATAGACGAGGCAGTAAACACAGGGCTGGGCTCACAATGACCAGCCAATCAGAAGCTATCATGGTGAACAAGGCCAGACTGTCCCGATTGTTAAAGAGAATCTGGTCTCTGAGCATGTTCCCAACACAAGGGGAGTTATGCATATATGTGGCCCCATGAGGAGAAAAATCTAATTTCTGTGAGGCTGAATGTGTGCTTGGTGGGAACGGGATAAGGAGGTTGCACATGTCAAAGTAAGCCACATGAATGGTAGGACCTGACGTTTACCAGTAGAATAATGTTCAAAATATCACACTGACTTGTCACCTTCCCATTCTGGTACCATCTCTTCCCTAGGTAAGTGATGCACATGGCCAGTGATATGATGAAAAATAATATTCACCAGACTACCTTTCCCCTCCCCCTTTTTCTTTCTATTGCTCATGTGACGATTTGTAGGGGCTCTCGGCTGTGGACATGGGTACTTTGACTAGTCTGTGGGTACACAGCCCCATACACAACATGCTTCCTTTGTGATCTGTCATGTCCTAGGTAGCGCGCCCCCCCCCCCCCCCCCCCCTCTACAGAGGGAACACAGTTAAACCCCTTCCCTGCCAGTGACATTTATACAGCGATCGGAGCTAAAAAATATATATATATATATATATATATATCCACTGATTGCAGCAGACAGATTGGACATTTATATATAAATATTGCAATCACAGCCATTAGTAGTATAATAAAAAAATGCCATAAATCTATCCTATTTTGTTGACTATAATTTTTGCGCAAACCGATCAATATACACTTGTTTGTTGTGTTGTACATTCTACTTTTTATTTTTTAAGAAAATGTCAGCCTAAACTGCTCAAGAAATTTTTTTCCCCCAAAATTGTGTTTTTTTTTTTTGTTTTTTTTTTTTTGTTTTTTTTTTTGTTTTTTTTTTTTTGTTGTTTTAATATAGAGCAAAAATTGCAATAAAAAAACCACCAAAAGAAAGCTTGGGGGGGGCACATTTCAATTTGGTGTGGGGGTAGCATCGCATGACTGCGCAATTGTCAGTTAAAGCGATGCAGTGCTGTATTGCAAAAAAGATGCTCTGGTCAATAAAAGGGGGTTGTAATTTTTCTGGGGCTGAAGTGATTAAGAGCATATTAAATAAGGGTAGTAGCCAGTACTCTCAATGGGAAATCAATTTAAAAAACACAACACTTATAAAACTCATAGGTGCCTTAACTCTATTGTAAAAATGCATATTAAAGCAAAGGAGACTGCCTTTAAAAAAAAAAAAAAAGAAAGAAATACAAGGCTGAGGGATCATCGTCAGCATTCCAACTTTACAAAGAATACAACAAGAAATGTAAAGAAACTCTTCACGTATATAAATAGTAAAAGAGGGAGATAGGATCATATTGGCCCCATAAAGAATTATATCTGGTTGCAAAAGATGGTGAAAATATTGAATTTATTCTTCTTGAGGGAAAGGGTGGGGTGGGGAGATTTAGTAACCAAGACTGCAAGGTTTACGGCATGACACGTCACAGGAAGCACCCTCGTGGCTAACAGGATAGAACAATAGACTTGAAAAACATCATTAATAAGTCACCGGGACCAGTCAAGTAATTGCCAGACCATTGTTCCTTATTTTTAATAACAGTCTACTGACTGGCTTTTCTCCAATCTTTTGGTACCATACCAATGTGGCTCCAATATTTAAAAAAAGAACCAAGATATATCCCAGGGAATTACAGACCAGTTAGCAAGCTCTTGGAGGGGATGATAAGGGACTATATGTAAGATTTTTGTCTTAAAACTTTGAGCTCAATCGTTTTTGTACTGTTTTCTATTTGGTTATTGTGGCACATTCTTTATATATGATCTTTTTACTTTTCATTAGCCATCATGCTGCTAGTATAATGTATTGAATAGTTTGTTTTGTCATTATTTGCACATGGAATTAATATTTTTTTGAGGCACTGTGCACTATTAGAAGGTTGATTTATAGCACATTATTTATATATATATATATATATATATTGTTTTTTTATTATCACTTGTGTTGTCAGTACACATTTTACTAATTGCAACTGTATCATTTGGTTATCTTCTAATAATTTATCACATATTTTAAATGTTATATATTCACTTCAGCGCTTTAGTATTATTTTTATATATAGTGTGTGTGTATGTATGTATGTATGTATGTATATATATATAAACACACACGGCAGATTGCCGTCCTGTCAGGTATGAACAGAGTGATCTTGTGTTCCTGCTAAGCAGGAATACTGATCTCTCTCTTCATACAGTGAGTCCAACCCCCACACAGTAAGCAAGCACCGCCTAAGGACACACTTAGCCCTTTGATCACCCCTGGTGTTAACCCTTCCCTGCCAGTGTCATTAGTACAGTAACAGTGCATAATTTTCGCACTGATCACTGTAATGTCACTGGTCCCCAAAAGTGTCAGTTTGTGTCCGATTTGTCTGCCACAGTCACGCTAAAAATCACCATTAATTGTAAAAAAAAAAAATTTAATAAAAATATCTGTTTGTAGATGCTATAACTTTTGCACAAACCAATCAAACGCTTATTGGGAAATTTTTTTTTTACCAAAAATATGTAGCAGAATACATACTGGCCTAAATTGATGAAATTAGTTTTTTTTTTTAATTGAGTGTTTCATAGCAGAAAGATAGATATATAGATTTTCAAAATTGTAGTTTTGGGTTTTTTTTGTTTATCACGCAAAAAATTAAACTGCAGAGGTGATCAAATACCACCAAAGTCTATTTTGGGGGGGAGGAGAGAGACACATCAACTTTATTGGGTACAGTTTTGCGCAACTGTCAGTTAAAGTAATGCAGTGCCATATCACAAAAATAATGGCCTGTCATGAAGGGAGTAAAACCTTCCATGGCTGAAGTGGTTAAAGAGCAACTGTCCCATTCATTTTATTGGGATGTCTGGTGATGCGGCAGTGACAGAACAAGGTGAAGGATGTGGCAGCAGCAGGTGAGTGGATGCCCACTAACAGGCGGTGCCATCCAAAATGACAGGTGCTTTTTAGAGGTAAGGACTCGTGCTTGCTGGTAGTGTGAAATTGTGTGAATGCAGTGCATGTCATCTCAGCTTGCATTCATTGAAAAATATTGCAGACTATACAACCTCATGCTACATAACAGCTCAATTTCATGCTGAATAAACTAAAATTATGAAAGTTTTCTATTTAGGATACAATCTTTAGTTAGATTTTTTACGCCAAAAGCATTTTATAAAAATAAAATTTGATTTTAAAAAATATATATATTTTTATCCACCCTGCATGGTGTCCCTCAAACAGGGGGGGGGTGGATGATGAAGTGGGCTCTCAGATACCTGCATTAGGTAGGAGGATCTCCTGCAAAGTTTGCCATGCATTGTCTCCCCAAAAGGTCAGATTATCTCTGAATCTCTGCCCTTATATATTTTTTACCATGTCAGTGGCTCAATTCTCCACTTCTTTGTAAAGGGAGGGATTTTCTGTGACCATAACCAGCCTGCATTAATCCAACTCTACAAGGGTTCTCACTAGCTTGGAATGCCTTGGATTCAAGTGTGGATGCGGCGTCACTGGAAATGCCCCAAGATGAACACGGTCAAGAATCCTATGTGGATGAGATCCTGGGCTTTAAAAAATACCAGAGATTGGTTACAAAGCCTCTTTCAAGGCTTTTGCTTGGTTAGGAGTGCCTCTGAGTAATGACAGCAGCTTTCTTTGCCAGATGCAAATAGAGAGTGCAACCTTTGCGAGTGAATGCCTTCATATAGAAGTTGACTGTGGGGAATAGAATGGTCCTACCCATCAAAGTAGAACTTTACCCAAAACTTGATAAAAAAAAAAATTGCTACCAAAATTAGTGTGCATTGCAAAATTGCCTCCAGCATTGCTCCAGCTTCTTTTTGCTGGAGGCTGCCATTTTGTTGAAGCCCAGATCCCCTAAACAGCAGTAGATTAAAGCGGAACTAAACCCATCAATGTAAGTTTCAATTACATTCCTGGAAGGCGGGGATTGCCAACTGTCACATTTGCTTGTGTTAACCAAACGACTGGTATCATAACTATTAACAGAAGGAGGGAAATGGGATTTTTAGGGTGCCCAAGAAAATTTAATAGTCAAATATATAAAAATATATTGAATTTATTAATACAAAATATCTAAAAAAAACATCATAGTATCATCATACAAGTAACCAGCAGTAGATTCTTGCTCTACATGTTTCGCCATGCAATAGCTTCCTCAGGAGACTTCCAATAAGCACTTCATAATATGGTCACTATAGGTGAAAGACAGACAATATGTTAGAAAAATCAATATTCACTAATCAAAACAAATTTAAACATGTAAAAACAAAATTTAATTATCTCGCAAATGCATTGAACCCAAGAATGCCCCCCTGAACTGTAAAACGTGTCCCATCTGTGGAGATCACGACCCTGATGTCTGAAGGACATTGAAAGATGGAGATATATCTGGTGTACCACAGAGGACATACAGTCCCCAAGAAGTAGAGTTCTATCTAAAAAAACCCAGCAAAAATGACCAAGGGAGAATAAACATATTCTAACCTCAGAATACAGATTTCGGAACTAGTCAATGGTGGATGATATCTTAGCAAATTGTGCTCCCAGATGGTTAACAAATTTGAAGGCAGACCTTGCTGGAAAGGCCATTGGACGCAGAGGTGGTGAAGGGGACATAAAAGGATCTCCCTTTCTGCAGATATGGCAGCGGTGAAGTCATGGGTCAAGTGGTATGTGAGGTTTCAAGTCTTTTAAAGGTAAAGATATTCGGATTGTAGTAGGGATTTTTAGATTGGAAGTTAGCAAGTTGGTTTGAACGTTTTCTTCTCCCATTTGCTGGTCATTGATTAGGATATGCGACTACTTGGAAGCTCCTTCTGGGAAAGTCTGCCTTCAAATTTGTTAACCATTTGCTAAGATATCAGCCACCATTGACTGACTAGTTCCGAATTATGTATTCTGAGGTTAGAATAGGTTTATTCTCCCTTAGTAATTTTTGCTGATTTTTTAGCTCGTATCCATTTTTAGATAGAACTCTATCTCCGTATCTTTCAATGTCCTTCAGATAGGGTCATGACCTCCACAGATAGGACACGTTTCACAGTTCAGCTGGGGATACAGGGAGGCATTTTAGGGTTCAATGCATTTGCAAGAAAATCACATTTTGTTTTTAGATGTTTAAATTTGTTTTGATTAGTGAATATTGATTTTCTAACATTGTCTTTCACCTATAGCAGGGGTGCTCAACCGCTGGCCACGTGTGGCCCGCCATGTCTTGCTCTGAGATGGTGGGTCAGTAAGCCCAGATCGCAGGTTCCCGACCATCTCCGAGCATTAGCGCAAAGAATGGAGCCAGCGCTAGAGGAACCAGAGCTGATGCTTCCTGTATAGCGCCGACTCCTTCACAGCGGAGTGATACCAAATGTACTCTGCCTGTGACAGGAAGCATTGGCTCTGCTCTCTACTGCATATGCATGCTTCTGTCACAATTATGCTCGGGGGTGGCGGGTCAGGACACAGGAACCCGCGATCTGGGACAGCAGCCACCAGTATCAGTACCAGTACCCACCATCCGTACCAGTCAGCAGTATAAACCAGTACAAGCCAGAAGTACCCGCCAGCAGTACCAGTACCCAACATCCGTACCAGTCAGCAGTATAAACCAGCAGTACCTGCCAGCAGTACCAGTACCCACCATCCGTACCAGTCATCAGTACCAGCCAGCAGTATAAACCAGCAGTACCAGTACCTGCCAGCAGTACCAGTACCCGCCATCCGTACCAGTACCTGCCAGCAGTACCAGTTTACGCTCATTGTGACCGGTTACCAAGTCGATAAAGTGGCCCTCGCTCCTCAAAAGATTGGGCACCCCTGACCTATAGTGACCATATTATGCAGTGCTTATTGGAAGTCTCCTGAGGAAGCCATTGCATGGCAAAACTTGTAGAGCAAGAAGCTACTGCTGGTTACTCATATTATGGTTATTGTATGATGATACTGCGATTTTTTTTAGACATTTTGTATTAATATATTTTTGTATATTGGACTATTACATTTTCTTAGACACCCTAAAAATCCCATTTCCCTTCTGCTAATATATGTATTCATAGGGATGTGATGCCCCTTTGATTATCCAACCTCTAGCAATTTACAATGGTGTCATAACTGGATTACATGTGCCGCACCGTGGCAGTTGCAGATCAAACAGAAGCAGCTTCCTTGGCTGTAAAAGGACAGGAGGGCTTAATTGTGTTTTAAAGCTGTCAGCAGATTAGCCCCTTCAAAAGGCAGCAGAACCTAAAGATAGAGAGCAACTGAGCAGGGTGATGCAGTGTATTACTGGATTTTAAACTAGGGACTTCTCTTTAATGTTTTACATAGCTATACTGGCAAAAGGGGCCAGCCGAAGGGATCTAGCAGGACTTAATTTTCAGACTAAAGTTCCACTTTAAGAAGGTGACAGGACAAACCAGAGGCACTTTCTGGATTCAAGTTTCTTTTGTAAGCAACCAGCTTCAGGCCCCAAGCAGAAGCCTACATCGCCTTGCCATTAAAAAAAAAAACTCCCAAGACCTTCACTTCTGAAAGTAAATGCTTCTCACAGTGAAAGGGCTCACTAACACATGGACGCAGGAGGTCTACTTAATGGACCCTTGTGCCTGCCAGGCCTCAGAAATGCAGACAACTGGGTCTGCAGGGACCACAAATGTAAGCTTTTCTGCTTTCCTCCACCACGCTTTATGCACTCAAGGGTATCTTTGGGTCCACCAAGAGTGTTTTTCTTTATGGCCCTTTTCCAGTACGGGAGCTATGATCCTTTTGGACAAGAGGAGAGGTCTCACAACTTTTATGGGAACTGTGATTGGAATAAAAGTTGAGACCTCCTTTGCCAGAACAGGAGCGATGATCCCTTTAGACAACTTTTATCAAAGTTTTGGTGAGGACGATGGGTATTGCCACTGTGGGATACCTGGGTGACATGCTGCTCAGGGAGCAATCAGTGTGGTTCCCTATGCCCAGTCTCACTCCAGAGCGCTGCAGCTCTATATCCTGTTGCTATGGGACAGATGGGAGGAGAAGTCCTTGAATCTACCAATGTACTTCTATTCTCAAGAGCAGGGGTGACTTTGGACTGGTGAATATCCACACAGATACTGGAAAATGCTCTGAGGAATATGTGGGTCTTTTTGACAGATGCCAGCCTGTCAAGCTGGGGCCATGATCTGAAGAGCCTCTTAGTATAGAAAACACTGTTGTCAAAGGAGTGGAAGGGTTTGGCCGATTTCAGCTGGCTCTCCTACATTGGACTGTGCCTTCAAGGGCTTCCAGGAAAGTGGAAAGATAGCACTGGACCTGTAGGCTTACCTTACTGGTGTTATCTTAAAGCAGGGGTAGGCAACCTGGGGCCATCCAGCTGTTGCAGAACTACTAGTCCCATCATGCCTCTGGGAGTAATTGTAACAGCCAGCCTTGCGATGCCTCATGGGAAATGTAGTTCCACAACAGCTGGAAGGGCCCCAGGTTGCCTACCCAGGTCTTAAAGTATTCATGTTGATGTAAATGATCTGGTTCCCAAGCAGCTGGCTTCTACACCCCTAGAGGATCACCAGTCTCCTTTACTTGTAGTGTAATGTAACAAAATTGAATTTGAAGTGTCACACCACTGCCAAGTCTAGGTTCACATCTGTGTGGGTGATTACTGCTGTGGGAAGTAAGCCACAACCACCTGCACAGGAAAAAAAATAAACACACACATATACACGAGCTGTGTTGCAGGTGCCAATAATGCTAATGGCACACACAGGAAATCGCTCCTGCACTAGGAACTGTACTGCAGGGACAAGTTGTGTGCCAAAGGAGGCACAGCAGCCCTTTCAAATGAATGGGTAGGTGTGCCCATGCAAACGGTGTCTGGCAGAGCTGCACAGATGTGAACCTAGCCTAAATGGGCCAGATAAAATCGTATTCTGATATAAAAAAAAATTAAGGGTAAAATCCAAAAATGTAGCCAACACGTTTTGAGGGTCCAAGAGCGCCCCCTTCGTAAGGGCTTGATTGACAATTACCAAACCGAAAGTGAACTGGACAATGGTATTTTTCCAGGGTAGATTACAAGCACAGGCCTTGGCAGCAGCTTGTTTGGCTGCTGTACCGCTTTTTCAATCAACTTTTGTTTAAGAGCCTATCTGAAAATGGTCATCCAAAAAAAAATGCAGGCATTGTGTGGGTAGCATTTGGACAAAATCAGCCCCCTATTATATGCCATCTGTGTTAAGCTTTGTACAGGTTTTTTTTTTTTTTTCGTTCAACCCAGTGGGCTGAAGAAAAAAAAAAAAAACTGAGGAACTCGCTGTATCAACTATGCAAAGTTAGAACACAAAGGCTCAGTAGGAAGTTTGTTGTACTGCCCTGCCCCCCCCCAGAACAGAGCACCCTGATCCTCCTCTTCTGGGGTCCCTCAACGATGCTCTGGGCTCCAAGATGTGACCAGTTATTATAGTATGATCTGATAGCAGAAGAAAGGGTTAAAAATTTCTATAAGTATTATTTATCCAGAGATAGAAATGATCCATGATTTGACATTTTCAACCCTATGACAGACAGTACATATTGGATAACTTAGCGTTTTATTTTCCATCACAGGCAGATTACAGAAGGATGTCGGCACACATATACAAAGTCAAATTGCCAAGCATGGTTAAATCTTACATTGAAGTACAGAAATTGGAGCAGCATTATACAGAGAGTTATGTACAGAGACACAATGCTTAAAGCTAAATTCCAGAAATTCAGCTTTAAATGCACACATGGGAGAGAATTTAAGAATATCATGGCTTCTGCTTAATAAAACATCCTATGCCATATATTTCCATCTCTTTTACTTTGATTGGACCGAGCCTCTTGCTGAAGACCGACTGCGATTTTGCCTTCGTTGCACTGGAGACTCTACGTTCCACTGTCTGGGTTGTGGTGCACTTAAAAAAAAAAAAAAACACCCATTAGAGATGTTCTGCAACATTTTCTTATCCCGGTTGGGGCTACAGTGGTGACATCACGCCCGCTAGGGTGTTGATCATGTTTTTCTGACTTACAAAAGATAAGGTATAAAATCGCATGCAAGTAGTTTTAAGTTTATTAAATGCTGGATTTACAAACCACTACACTATGAGAACCTCCTTTGCCCTTCTTTTATACTGAGTTTGGTATGTGGATTGCCTTGGCCATCTTGGTTGTTTTTCACCAGAGCCCTGGATTACATCATCCATCCCATCTCAGTGGGATATCTCCTAAAAGCGCAGTCAGACCTCCATCCTTGAGGTCTTACCTGCTGGTAAGTGGCCTGTCAGTGGGGCGTGTGCATCCGTGTGTAGAGTACAATAGACAAAGTAAAAAAACAATCAGCACCCCGGCAGGCATGATGATGTCACCACTGTAGCTCACTTATACCGATTCATTGGAATCTGGAGACATGAATTTGCGCAAGGACTTGCACTGAGCACTTTCTATGAGGGATTTCCTTTGGACTTTTTTCACTCTGTTTGCACATTATTTAATCTGTTTCCAACACCAATTGGCTTGCTATTATATTTGATGAAATTCTGATTTTTTTTATCTCTATAATCAAAAAGGAATACTTAACTCTTAAACTTCCAACTAAACTGAATACACACAGGACTTCTGTCTGCAAATTTTCCTGATGCTTCGCGCCCCCCCCCCATTTCTGCCTACTTAAGAATGAGGGGCCCTGCTCCTGCAGCCACCTGGATTGTTACCGTCACATATTTCAAGAGGCAATGCGATACCATTCACAGAGCAGGGCTGCTTGAACCAAGAAGAGGACGCTAAGGAGGACCAAGATGGGGGCACGGAACATAGGCTACAACACCTGAAATGAGGATTGCAGCAGGATTGGGGACTGTCAGTCACTGGCTCTCTGCTCTGCCCCTACTGTGCTAACCTGGAGAGGGGCTGGCTCGGGTTCTCAACGGCTCTGTGAGAGGCTGAGCCAGCTGCCAGTCCAGGCATCTGGGTGGATCCCGACCATATGGTCAGGATCTTTTCAGAGCCTGGCCTCTGACATCAGCAGGCTTCAGCCCGTTGTCTGCTGAGCCCGGGTCACAGGAGTGGAGAATGAACTGCACTCCTGTGATCCATAGAAGTGCGGCTATACTTTTCCTTTAAGAACTGAGCGATTTCTGTAGCATGGATTTCTGTTTTTCAGCTTACTGAAGAAAGAACACTTACGGCTTGTCTGGTGACATCATATACAGGATGTCTTTCTCTTGCCCATGAGAAGCATTCAAGGATTTGTTGGAGGACAAGCTTTGGTTCGCGCTTATATAACTGACGCCAGCTTCAAATGTGACATTATGAATTGTTCCTGCAACGAAAAAAAAAAAAATTGGAGCATATGGCCAGAGAAGTGATAGTACATATATAAAATCAAGAGCACATTAACTGCTAACCAAATAGATGAGTTTGTAGGTAAAATTGCAGCCACAAGGAACAAACCCTCCAGGTCCGCTCACATGGACCACACCTGCATGTCTGGACTGGGAGGATAACGGCACCCCAGGTATAGAGCAGATCTTGAGAAACAGTAGCGACCATATGAAAAAAAAAATCTATATCTTATAATCCGATATCTCTGGAAATCACAGGTATTATTATTCACCTGAATTGGGCCAGACTGAGCTATAGACCATAGCTGTACTCCAAAAGCTGTATAGACATTAATTATATCTGAATGTAGTGTGCAACATTTGAAACATACAAGACATGTTGAATGGCATATGATACCATTGGAATATGGAATCTTCCAATCTGATTAACCACTAGACATCTGCGCTATGGCCGAATGACGGCCACAGCGCGGACCTGCATTCCCGGGAGGCCGTCATAGGACGGCCTCCCCTGTGCACGCTCCCTGCACGCGCCGGGCGCACTGTGATCACCGAGTCACTGAGACTCGGCTGATCATCGATCCGAGTAAGGGGCCGGTCCCGGTCCCTTACCATGTGATCAGCTGTCAGCCAATGACAGCTGATCACATGATGTAAAAAAAAGATCGGTAATCGGCTTTTTTTTTTTACTCGCGCTGACAGCGCGAGTAGAGAAAAATGCAGATCACCGGCTCAGGTGTCAGGGACATCGATCCCGAAGTTGAAGCACAACATCTGCCTCATCAGTGCCACCTAGAAGTGCCAACTAACAGTGCCCACAGTGCCACCTAACAGTGCCCACAAGTGCCACCTATCAATGCCCACCTGTATTGCCAATCAATGCCACCTGCCAGTGCTGCCCATCACTGCCACCCATCAGTGCCCATCACTGCCGCCCATCAGTGCCCATCACTGCCGCCTATCAGTGCCCATCACTGCCGCCTATCAGTGCCCATCACTGCCGCCTATCAGCGTACATCAATGCCGCCTATCAGCGTACATCAATGAAGGAGAAAAATTACCCGTTTAAAAATTTTTTATAACAAAATATAAAAAAATAAAAATGTTTTTTTTAAAATTCAGTTTTTTAATTTTTAACAAAAAGTAAAAACCGCAGAGGTGACCAAATACCACCAAAAGAAAGCTCTATTTGTGGGGAAAAAATGATAAAAATTTCATTTGGGTACAATGTTGTATGACCGCGCAATTGTCATTCAAAGTGCGTCAGCGCTGAAAGCTGAAAATTGGTCTGGATAGGAGGGGGGTTTAAGTGCCCTGTAAGCAAGTGGTTAAAGAAAAAACATTGCTTTTCCTCCACAATATTAGGATTAAACTTTGAGAGGAATACTGAAAGTCATACATCTGGGAATTTACAGCTGGAATTTCTAAATCCAATAAGATCCTCCCAAAAAAAAAAAAAAAAAAGAAAAAAAGGCATACTTACCTTCTCTGTGTAATGGTTTTGCATAGAGCAGCCCCGATCCTCTTCTCAGGTCACCTGCCGGTGATCCTGGCCCCTCCCCCCCTGCCAAGTGCCCTCATATAGCAAGAGGCTTCCTATAGGTGCACTAGTGTTTGCTTGCTCCCAAGCTGGATGTGTATTCATTGACTCAGAGTGCGACTCGGTTTCACCCCTTCTCTCTTCACTGGCTGTGATTGACAGCTACAAGAGCCAATGGCTGCCGCCTTTGTCCAATGAGGAGAGAGACACTGCTTTTGCACATAGCACTGGATCAAGATCGGGTTTAGGTAAGTTTAAGGGGGAGCTGCATGCAGCAGCTTTTTTTTTTACCTTTAGGCCCCTTTCACACATTGTCTGTTTTCACGGACTCCGCTTGCTCAGCAGGGATCGATCAGTTGAGCCGGCGGATGACAGGTCCGTCTCTGCACACTGTGCTCAAAGGAGTGCAATTTGTTTTGCACTCCTGTGACCCGTTTTCAGCAGAGATCGGGCTGAAGACCGCTCTCTGCCGACATTACAAGAATCAGTCCAGGCACCGCATCAGCACGACAAAGTCTAGATCCACCAGGTGCCTGGACTGACACCCTTCTCAGCAAGCCGCTGGGAGCCTGAGACAGCCACTCCCCGCCCCTCCACAGTTCAGCTCTCCAGTGAGCGTACGGGGGGCAGAGCAGAGAGCTGATGATGATTGACAATCAGCAGCTCTCTGCTTGGGGAGCTGTGAGAACTGAGCCATCGGCGGTGTTCAAATCGCTCGGTTTTCAGTTCAGAGACGGCGGGGACAGATGCAGCATCAGACCGATTGCTGCATCCACCTAGGTATGTATAAAAAAAAAAAAAAAAAAAACACACAACAAAACACACAAACATACTTCTCTTTTAAAACACTTTGATAGCAAGATCCAAACAACCACCCGCTAGCTAAATCCTGATCTAAACTCAGTACTTACTGTCAGGTGTGCTGATCGCTCTACCCTCCAGGATCACACTGGATTGCTGGTCTGATGTGCGGAAGGAAACTGAATAGGGAATAATTTTAACAGTATTAAAAAGACAGGACAAAAAAAAAAAAAGTATAACGCACACAGGAAGGTGACTGTAGCATTGTGATTAGTATTGTCATCTTATCAAATGAAGCCTTCTAAGACAGCAGAAGCAGGATCAGCAAGTATTTAGGACACCTTACTAAGTTAAAACGGAATATCCTGGACTTCTATATTTACTAGGTAAAAGAAAAGGGAAACCATTTATACATCTTGAATATTTTGGATGACACGCACTTTAATGATCACATACCCAGCTTACGGTTTGCACTGACTGAGGAGGATGAAGAAGGCTGAGCTCCTATACTCTTGCTCCTCGGCTTTGCACACCCTTCTGCTAGTTTTTTGGCAGAGTTAAGGATCGCCTGAGTGCTCAGGGACATCTGCCTGTGGGACGACAAAACGTTTTAGCACCAACTAACCTTCATCAGTCATGACAATTAAAATGAACCATCCTCTTTACCTGGGACGGGATATCTGTCCGGCCATAATGGCGATTCGGGGTGATCCTAAAGGTGTAGTAGGTGATCCTCTACCTTGGGCCTCTTGTATGACAGCGAGAGGAGACCGGCGAACATTTGGTGTTTTGGGAGATCCGACAGGAGCAGAAACCTAAAAAAAACAAAAGCAAAGTGATAAAACCTGAGATTTTCCAGAACAGATGAATAAGCGCAATTAGAAAACAGGGCTAAAGTCGGGTGTGTTTTTTTAGCTTTATTTCGTGTTCGGCAATCTTCACTGAAACAGGACTTGGACCATTTTCACTTTATACAATGCGTCTTGTCAAAAATAAAAAGTGTATTTTCCAAAATAAAAGGAAAGCAAAAAAAACCCCACCAAACAGGCCTACGCAAAATGCATCTGCCATTTTGAACCACCAATACTTGTTTTACAAGGATTAATATGATACCTTTAGCTCCCTTTTAGAGTTCTTGATTATTTTATGTACATGCTTTATAGGGAAGAGTGGGTGGCTCCCAGATACGCCTTTTCTGCATTTATTTGATGTCCTACCAATACTGCTCTCACCGATAGGAATGCACATTAATAGGGTACCTTGAGAGCCTTTACATACACCGAGAAAACATTGCTCTTTGCAGAGGCTGCAAAAACGACTTTAAATCTCTGCAATAGACACTATTCTTTAAAAATACCTGCCTGGAAGTTCATGTTACCTTTTCAAGAAAGCAGTTTGTGTGCTTACCTTTGGGCTGCCGATGATCATACCATTGGCCACAGAATTGGCCAGCTCATTCTGATTCTCCCAATCCAGCTGCTCCTCATACCTCTTCATGTCATATTCAATCTCTGCAGCCAACTGCTTGTCAATGGCAAAGAAATCCTTAATCTCGTCACGGTAGTCCTGCATCATTTCCTGCAAAGGGAACACAAACCCTGGATATAAAATCTGTACCTCCACACAACCTCCATCTGTCGGTCTTCTGCCCAGCCACTTACCCGTAGGCAGTTCATGAGGTCCCTCACAGCGGGAATGCGCTGCTGCTCTAGAAGCCCCTTCAGAGAAGAGATAATGGGGATGATGTTTTCTATGAAGTTCCTCTTCTGAACCTGTGGAAGGCCAAAATTGGAAGGCAATCATTCCAGAGAGTCTCCAAAGGCATGTATGGTGTTTTGCAGTGGTCTCCAAACTGTGGTACCCCAAACCTTGGTGTACTTTTCCTCACACTGATACAAGACACTATTCCGCCCACTGACGCCAACGATGGGGCACCCTTCCCCCCACTGACACCAACAGGGCACTATTCCACCCCCTAACAACAAAGATGCATGGGTTACTCCCACTGGCCACAGTCCCTAAAGTCTGAAGACAGTAAACTGGTCCTTTGTTAGAAAGTTTGGAGACCCCTGGTGTATTGGATCAAGGCAAATCAGACGTGTTAGGAGTTAAAGTGGATGTAAACTTTTTTTTTTTTTTTTTTTTTATATATAAATAAACAAACATGTCTATATTTACCTGCTCTGGCCTTGAACCTCCTCTCTGTCCAGTGCTTCCATGGGAAGCCGCCTCCCATGGGGGTACTTTTATATGCTCACCCCCGAACCCGGCTGCTGCATCGATTGACACAGACAGCTAAATACCTTATTTGACAACTCCGATGTGCGGTCACGTGACTGCCTGGCTGAGATCAGAGGGGAATCTCAGCACCTCTCACTGTAGTGCTTAGATAAGGGAAAAAGAGTGGCGGTCATGTGAACGTGCATCGGCAGGGTCTGAAAAAAAAAGGGTATTTAGCTGCAGAATTAAAAATAAATAAAAAAGAAGAAAAAAAACAAACAAAAAACAAACAGACACTGTAGTATAGCTCGTTATAGCAGGGGGGCTGGCAGTAATTGTAAGCACTGAGTTTACAACCACTACAATTATAATTTGGAAGTAACATCAATAGACTGCTACTTCTCAGGGGCAGGTTTATCAGTTAAGCACTGGAGCAATTCAGAGTCTGAGGGCGATTGCTCAGAAGCCTCTAAATCCATGAGTGAATCTGACATACAATCTTCAGCAAAGGGAATGGAAGCTTGCTTGTGGCTTCTGCGATCTGTCAGCAAACAACTAGCCGATTTGGGCCATGAAGAACAAACGACCCAGCCACATAGAGCTAAAGAGGGCAGACCTGACTCCAAGGGTAGAGGGCAACATGACTCCAGGCTTCAGAAGTCAGCACTATTAGTAGACATGCGGAAAACAACCAGGTAGTTGTTAGTAGAAAGTGAGCTGGGTGTGCAAAGTGCCTCCCAAGCACATGTCTAGAATCAAACATGTTGTGACCTTGTGGTCAAACAAGGCTCAAGGTAAGAGACAAGACCTCAGGTAATCACGAAGCCCGAACAGCTGGTATCAGGCAAAGAGATCAGAACTCCACATGCCTATCTGCAAGAAATAGCAGTAGAGAGATGCTCCCTCAATACTGTATGGTAGGAAATGAGCATGCACATGTGACATTTCACTCAGTGGATGACGTCAATTTTCATCAAACAGCAATAATCCCTTCTGCAGCAAAAACGATGAGTGAGGGTGCCCAGCAACCTATGCAAATTAGGTAGCTCCCGATGCTTGGTCCAACTGGCTCACTAAGTCTTCAGAGACAGGACAAGCACTGAGGCATTGCCAGCAGCTCTAGACCTGGAAATTGGTTTGCATCCAATTTACTAGAACAGAGTCTGCTAGCAAAAAATAGGCTAATCCTGCAGAGCTGGAAAAAAACCCAAACCCAAGCATATTCCTCCATCCACGCAAGTGAGTTAGATGGAGCAATCTTCTCCCCTGCCTGGACATTGTATTCTGATAGCGAGACCCAGCGCTGTCGGAAAACCCTGAACAGCAGCTGCTGATAGGCTACAGTTTGCCAACTTGTTCATTGGACAGAAGTTGATCTAACAATCAACTTCTGTCAAACAGGGACAACCACACACTGATTGAAATTCAGCCGGTCCCTGCTGAACTGGCCAAATTTTGATACATTTATGGACACCTTAAAGACGCCAGCAATTTAGGACTAAGAATTCCTCTGTCCTTTAAATGGAAAGAAAATTTCTGGTGAAAAAAATAAAAAATTCCTTTTAAAAGAAGAATGCCTCTAAACTCAAAATTTGTTTTGGCTACATATCAATCCTTTTATAATTGCATATTTGTTTTGTAACATAAACCTTACCTGAGAGATTAGCTTTTTCTGTGCGACCTGCATCACAGCATTTGCCATGGCCATCTCGTCATCATCTCCAACATCTTCTCCAGGTTTAGACCGCATCGCTGACAACTTTATTTCCTTGCAGCTCATGATCTCAAAGAGGTCTGATAGTAAATCATTCGCTTCCATGTCAATCGGTAAAACACCATCTACAAAACAAGCTATTTAAAAAAAAAAAAAAAAAAAAAAAGTGTTTGTTGAGGCACAACCTCTTTTAAGGCTTGTAAATACCCATTTAGAGTGAACTTCAGGCTTCTGCAGGAGGAGCCGAGATCACCCTCTGACGTCAGCCAGGGAGGTCACGTGGCCATTCAACCCACTCCTGCAGAAGCCCTGTCTTGGAGATGTAAAGCGGTCACGAGTCACGTGACTGGCCTGAAGATGGGTATTTACAAGCCTCGTTTTAAGACATACAGGGGCTGGCAGTGACCATTTAAAAGTTCTGGATTCTGGGTGTGGAGACAGACACAACACAGAGCTTACAGGCAGGGAGGAGGGGCAAGGAGGAGAGCTTAGAGCAGGCTGCAGAGACGTACTCTGACCACGGTGGTCAGGGCTCAGGAGCCCTGATTATCGTTGTCAGTACAGAGAGGGGGATACAAGAAGTGGCAGGTTCAGGCGGGTTTTTTTTTTTTTTTTACAGTTTAGAGGGGGGAAGATTATACAGCACAAGCACTGTGCTGTTTAATCTGCTATAAGGGACCAGGATATTTTTTTTGGTTAACAAACACTGTAAGTGACACCTAGAATAGTAGATGCCAAGATCACACTCTACATTGCTCTCAACACACCGAGACATCACAAGTAAGTTCCAACCTTGCTGTAAGCCCCATCTATAGCTGCAAAGGGTCATAATGTTGCTTAATACATAGGGCCCTCAGTTTCCCGACTGCTAGATAGTGCAGCCTAACCAATTCTGATGTAGACCTACCCAAAACATTCTGGCTGATCTTGGTGGTCAGGCTGAATCTTTGCTCGTCAGTAAAGTGCTCGAGCAAAAACTTGTAGATCTTCATCCTTTTGTCTTTGTTCTCATTTCCCTTGAGTGAAAACAGTTTCCGTTCCCTGCGACAACACAACAGGATTTAGAAGAACTAGGAAAGAAAGTGAGATGTTTTGTGGAATGTATAGGCAAGGTTCACTTACCTCTCTGTCTGTGAAAACTTGTTGTACTTCTCGTGTTTTTCATAACAATTAAAATGGAAAATACACTCAATGAAATGCTGTGAGAACATGACAGGATTTCTCTTCAGCAGAAGATGGACCAGACAGAACTCCCCGAATCTGCATTGATAAACATAACTGGAGTAAGGCTCAAAGAAATGAAAACCACAAAACATTTACAAGGTGTGATAATACATCCTACCACCTTGGACACCAAGCTAAAACTCTTTCAGGCTCGGTTTACACTGGAACCGGCTGCAGATCGCACAGGAATGCTGCGCGTCCCCGTTCTAGGGCCGAATCTCTGCCTGAATTCGGCCCTGAAACTGAGCCAAAGACGTATAGCGTTTTTGTGCAGTGCGCTTCGCGGCCCCCCCAGAGATATGAGAGCCGGTCACATTCTCCTGCTATGCGAATTGGATGCGGGGAAACCCACATCCAGTTGGCATAGGTGTGAACCCAGCCTAAAAGGCTTTATAAACAGTTTTCTGCTTTGTTTCTATCCTCCCAAGGGTGATACAACTGATCTGCCATGTCTCCCAAAAGGACATTTAGGCCCCTTTCACACTGGGGCAGTAGGGGGCGTTGGCGGTAAAACAGCGCTATTTTTAGCGCTGTTTTACCGCTGTATTCGGCCGCTAGCGGTGCGGTTTTAACCCCCCGCTGGCGGCCCGAAAAGCTGAGTTAGACTTACCGGTAACTCCTTTTCTGAGAGTCTTCCAGGACAGCCCATGAGACCTTGGGCTCCTCCTACCAGGACAGGAAACACGTCACCCCCACCAGATAAAAGGGCGGTCCTCCAGGCCCATGTCAGTATTCTCAAGAACCGTAGGACCCTGCAAAACATATGCATAATACACATAACTTCAGACAATACCGGGTGGGAATCCGGCTGTCCTGGAAGACTCTCAGAAAAGGAGTTACCGGTAAGTCTAACTCAGCTTTTCTCCAAGCGTCTTCCAGGACAGCCCATGAGACGATGAGCCAGAACTTACCAGTCTAGGGAGGGACAACTGCCTGAAGGACCTTACGACCAAACGCCTGCTCCTGAGCTGATAGGAGATCCAGGCGATAATGTTTAATGAAGGTCGAGTAACTGGACCAAGTGGCAGCCCTGCAAATTTGTTCCGGTGAGGCACCAGCCCTCTCAGCCCAAGACGTAGACAAGGCTCTAGTTGAGTGCGCAGTAACAAAAGGTGTAGGGACCTCCCTAATTTTGTAAGCTTCCAAGATGGCTTGCTTTATCCATCTAGCCAATGTGGCTTTAGATGCACTATTCCCCTTGTGAACTTCAGAAAAGAGGACAAACAAGGTATCAGTTTTCCTAAAGGTCTTCGTGACCTCAAGATAGACCAAGAGAATCCTTCTTACATCTAGAAAACTAAATTTTCTTTCTAAGTCGCCCTGTGGCGAACTACAAAAGGTTGGCAATACAATGTTTTGAGATCGGTGGAATGTACTTGCCACCTTGGGCAAAAAACCTGGATCGGTTCGTAACACAACTCGATCCTCAAAAATCGTGAGGAAGGGCTCCCTAACTGATAGGGCCTGCAACTCACTTACCCTACGAGCTGAGGTAACAGCTATAAGGAACACAGTTTTTAATGTAAGTAATTTAACTGACATACTTTCCAGAGGTTCAAACGGAAATTCTACCAGAGTTTGAAATACTAGGGACAGATCCCACGTTGGACAACTTCTCACTACTACTGGTCTGGCCCTAGAGATAGATTTGAAAAATCTGGCTATAGTGGGATTTTCCAGGAGAGAAAACTGGAGGAACACACTAATAGCTGCCGCCTGTACCTTTAAGGTATTAACAGAAAGACCTTTGTCGACACCCTCTTGGAAAAATTCCAAAATAGACGGAATATCATGAGTTAATCTATCATTTTCAGATAACCATGAGTTAAACCTTTTCCAAACTTTGGAATATATGGCTCTAGTAACTGGCTTCCTGCAATTAACGAGAGTCCTGACTACTTTGTCAGAGAACCCTTGGGCGCTCAGTATCTTTTCTTCAGATACCAGGCCGTCAAGTTTAAGGAAAGCACCTGAGGGTGTGATACTGGACCCTGCAATAATAGGTCTTCCCTTTTCGGAAGACTCCACGGAGGCTCTGAAACCAGAGACTGTAGCAGGGAAAACCATGGCCTCTTGGGCCAAAACGGGGCAATTAGAATCAGATCTGTCTCTTCCAGCCGAAACTTCCGGAGGACTTCTGGAATCAGCCTGATTGGCGGAAAGGCATAACATAGGCCTGGAGGCCACGGGTTCGCAAGAGCATCGATCCCCAAGGCTTGGTCTGCCGGGTTCATGGAAAAGAATATCTCCGTCTTGCGGTTGTTTCGGTTTGCGAACAAATCCGCTACCGGATAACCCCATCTCTTGGTGAGGTCTGCAAAGACTTCGGGATGAAGGGACCAGTTGTCTCGGTCTATCCTGTGACGGCTGAGATAATCTGCCAGGCAATTGTTTTTCCCCTTCAGGTGTACAGCAGAAATGGAGGCTAGATTCCCCTCTGCCCATGAAAGGATCTCCTGGGCAATGGACTGAAGCCTCCAGCTTCTCGTGCCTCCCTGCTTGTTGATATACGCGACTGTCGCTATATTGTCTGACAGGATTTGGAGGTTGTGACCCCTGATCTCCATCTGAAAAGACTGGAGGGCTCTCTGGACTGCAAGCAGCTCTCTTTGATTGGATGAGGCCCTTGCCTCCTCTGGGGACCACTCTCCTTGTGCTACTGCATTGCTGAGGTGGGCCCCCCATCCCCAGGAACTCGCATCCGTGGTAATCCTTCGGGAAATGGGAAAGGACCATGGGAGACCTCCTGCTAGGTGCTGACCAGCTCTCCACCACCACAGGCTTCTTTTTATCCTGTCGGGAAGCCAGATCCTTGACTCCAGGGACCTTACGTCCCCGTCCCAGTTTCTTAAAAGAAACCTTTGTAACGGACGCTGACGGAGTCTCGCCCATGGTACTGCGGGAAAACATGAGGTCATAAGACCCACTGCCCTCGACACTTGTCTCAGAGAGACCGACTGGTTGGTCTGCAATGTTGACATAGTCTGGAACACTTTGGTAATCTTCTCCTGAGGAAGAAAAACTCTTTGGTTCACGGAGCAAAAATCGTAACCCAGATAAGTTACTTTCTGGGTCGGAATCAAGAACGATTTTTCTTTGTTTATTAGCCAGCCTAGGGACTGTAAGAAGTCCTGTACAGCCTGGAGATCTTCCAACAGCCTTTGGTATGATTTTGCCACTATCAGGAGGTCGTCTAAGTAAGGGATAACCGTTATTGCCTTTAATCTTAGAGGAGCCAGCACTTCCCCCAACACCTTCGTAAAGATGCGTGGGGCTGAGGAAAGACCGAAGGGGAGGGCCTGAAATTGAAAATGTCGGGTCCCCATACCCGTCTTCACTGCCAATCTCAAAAACTTTTGGAAGGCTGGATGGATAGGGATGTGAAGATAAGCATCCCTTAAGTCCAACGTGGCCATAAAGCAGTTTGGGTATAGTAGGTTTTTGATTGTAAAAACCGTCTCCATACGGAAATGCTTGTATCTGATGGACTTGTTTAAGGTCCGGAGATTCAGGATAAGTCGAAACTTTCCTGCTGACTTTCTGACCACAAATACATGGGGATAGAATCCCTTGCCCCGCTCCGATCGAGGAACAGGAATCAGGACTTTTTGATCTAATAAGTCTCCGATCTGGAGACCCAGAGCCCTTGCTTTCTCCCGATCTTGTGGAGGAAATGTGACCAACAAACGTTCTGGTGGTTGGTGAACAAACTCCAGCCTGTACCCGTTGGTCACTAGGTCCAGGACGAAGAGGCTCAGAGTGACTGCTGCCCACTGTGGGATGAAGGCCCTCAATCTCCCTCCCACCGGGGAACACAAGTCACTGCGGCTTGGCGGGCTGTTGAGGAGGGTTAAATAGCACTCCCCCTTTGCCTCTGCCTTTGTGCCCAGTCCAATGCTTTTTCGGCCTGCTGTCCTTTTCTCTAGGACTCTGTTGCCTGTTTTGGCCACTAAAAAATTTTCTGGCTGTCTGAACTCTCTTTTTCTCTGGAAACGCCTTTTTCTTATCAGCCGTGCGTTTCAGTGCCTCCTGTAGACCTGGGCCAAATAAATGATCGCCAGTTAAAGGAAGGCCACAAAGGCGCAACTTGGAGGCCGAGTCCCCTGACCAGGTCTTAAGCCAAAGGCTTCTCCTGGCCGAGTTCACTAGAGCCGAAGTCCTGGCTGACATTCTTATCGACTCAGCGGAAGAATCTGCCAAAAAACCCACTGCCTGAAATAGGAGAGGAAAAGACTTTAAAATTTGCTCTCTGGAGGTACCTGCTGACAGATGTGACTGAATCTGAGTCAACCAAACCTCCAGATTTCTGGCCACACAAGTGGAAGCCAAAGCTGGTTTCAGGTTTCCAACTGCTGAGTCCCAGGCTCTGTGGAGAAGGATATCCCCCCTCTTGTCCATCGGATCCTTAAGCGTACCCATATCATCAAACGCCAGGTCCGAGTTTTTTGAAACTTTTGAAAGAGGTGCGTCTAACTTGGGATTCTTATTCCATGGCTGCGCAGTGTCCTCATCAAAAGGAAACCTCCTTTTTAGGTTACTGGAGAAGAATGGTTTTCTCTCAGGATTATCCCATTCCAGTTTAATAGTATCAACCAAAGAACTATGAACTGGAAACACTCTTGATTTTCTCTTATGTAATCCTTTATACATAAGATCATGTTTGGATAACTGAACCTCTTCCTCTTTTAATTCAAGGGTAGTATAGATAGCCTTTAATAAGTCATCTACATCCTCAACAGATAACTTAAATCTTGAGCCTCGAGTGGATTCTCTATCTCTGGGCTCTGTATCTGACCCTGATTCTTCCAGAGAAGAACGGGTAGATCTGACCTCAGCCTCAGAGTCTTCACTCTCTGCCTGCTGCGGAGTGCTTACTGACGCCTTCAGTGAAGACGGACTCTCTGCTGGAGTCTGGAGCTTGTCAATAAGCGTTCTAAAGGAACTGAAGGTGGACGCAAGCTCATCCCTAACAGAAGTAAGCATCTTCTGGCAAGAGGCAACCGGGTCATCCTTTACTAGGCCTTCTATACAGGTGCGACAAACTGCTTTGCTCCATGAGGAGCTCAATTTGTTTGCGCAAACCGCACATTTCCTTTTAAGTGGCTGCGCTTGGGCCTTGTCCTGAGTCTTGGTCTGCAAGACAAAATAAATGACCCACAATGTAATTAAAGCCACACAATCACTTCGTAACACCACGTGCAGGAGGGAGGAAATGTGTCCCCTTACACCCACTACTACAGAGGGGGGAGGGGGGAGGGAACACTCACAGGGATAGTAAGGTGGTGACAGAACACCCCAGGCTTACCTGTGAGGTGCTGGTGTTGGGAACTGCATCCGCTGCCTGTGCAGGTACTGCAGGAGGATCCATTTTGCCCCTCTTGGTCATCCACAGCCTGGCTGCTTAACACCAAGAAACACCAGCAGCCAGCGTTCTCTGTTCGCGCCGTTTATGAAGACTGGAACCTCGTCTCCGGCGCCCGATGATGATGTCATATGCCCCGGAAGTAACCCTCTCCAGGCACTTCCTGTGGGCCAGCTTGGAGCGCAATAGCTCCGCCCCCTCGAACGCTGCGGCTTCCTCCATTCCTTGCTCAGATCAGCCAGGCTGTCGGCAGGGAAGGACAACCGAAGCTCAGCTGAGCTAGAGTGCAATGCACTGCGCTAGGGGCACGACCTCACACCGGTCCTGGCCCTCTCCAGGCACTGAGGACAGAGAACAGCAACACAGCCAACCTCCCCAGCGGTGTGCTGCTTCTGGCAGAGGAAGAGGTAAGTGATATGCCCCAGAAAAAAAGGCCATACAAAGCCCCTGCTTATAAGGCCTATGGGAGCAGGTTCCATGAACATGTTACCCCCCCGTCCGGAGGAAACACAAATAACTGACATGGGCCTGGAGGACCGCCCTATTATCTGGTGGGGGTGAAGTGTTTCCTGTCCTGGTAGGAGGAGCCCAAGGTCTCATGGGCTGTCCTGGAAGACGCTTGGAGAAAAAAGGGTTAAAACCACTCGTACAGCGCGGCTATAGCTGCGGTATTGCCGCGGTATAGCCGCGCTGTCCCATTGATTTCAATGGGCAGGAGCGGTGAATACACCGCTCCTTCACCGCTCCACAGATGCGGCTCGCAGGAGATTTTTTCTTCTCCTGCCAGCGCACCGCTTCAGTGTGAAAGCCCTCGGGCTTTCACACTGAACAAACAGCGGAGGCTGTTTAGGGGCAGTTTGCAGGCGCTATTTTTAGCGCAATAACGCCTGCAAACCGCCCCAGTGTGAAAGGGGCCTTAAAGAAAGAATGGCAATCGTTTCATTACTCAAAACGAAACCCTAGTTACTGCTATAATAAACCACTTCAAGACCAAGCCTATTTCTGACACTTGTCATTTACAAGTTAAAATCAGTATTTTTGCTAGAACTCTACTTAGAACCACCAAACATATGTCTTTTTTTTAGCAAAGTCCCTAGAGAACATGTCATTCGTTGCAATATTTTATGTCACATGGTATTTACGCAGGCGTCTTTCAAACCCAATTGTTTCGGAAAAAAAAATGTATTTAAAAAAAAAAAAAAGTGTAAGAAAAACAGCAAAGTTAGCCCAATTTCTTTTTGCATATTGTGAATGATGATGTTACGCCGAGTAAAGAGATCACTAACTTGTTACACTTTAAAATTTCACATACTCGTGGAATGGCGACAAACTACAGTACTTAAAAATTTCCATAGGTGACGTTTAAAATTTTTTTAACGGTTACCAGTTTAGAGTTACAGAGGAGGTCTTTTGCTAGCATTATTGCTCTCACTCCAACGATAGCGGTGATAGCTCACATGTGTGATAAGAACACAGTTGACATTTGCCGGCTCGACTTGCGTATGCGTTTCCTTTAGCATGAAGGGACGCTTTAAAAGATTTATTTTTTCCCCCTTTATTTATTTAGTTTTTTTTAAAACACGGTCCCTTAAAAAAAAAAAAAATCACTATTGCTGCCACAAGGAATGTAAAGATCCCTTGTGACAACAGGCAGTGACAGGTAATTCTAAAAAGACTCCAAACCCTTCCTTTGCACTTAAGTCTTCAAAAACGCCCAAATCGTCGTTCTGGAATACCGATTTTTCTTTTTTTTACAATTCGCGCCACTGTCAGCCAAGTAAACCAGAAGCAACGTTGCTTCCGGGTTACTACATCAGAGACACGATCGAAGCCTATTCGGGCTTTGTTCGGGTCTCTGGACAGCCGGCGAACGTGTCCCCTACCGATGTTTGTGATAATGGGCGAGCGGCTTATTAGCCGCATAGGTTGTCATCATGAGAAAGCTGACCGCCAGCTCTAAAAAACGGTATGGGGGTGATGCCTCTGGCTGCAGGCATCACCCCGGTACAACAAAAAAATGACGAACAGGTACGTGATGTTAAGGGGAAAAAAACAAAAAAACAACCCACACGACTCCTCCCTTACTAATCACATTCCAGGTGTTCCCCTGCTGCTTTGTTAAGCCACTGAACCCCAACCCAAAATGTATTTCTTCCTCATTACATGACGGTGTTTGGCCAGCACACCAGCTTTGTATGGCTTATGCATTTGAGCATCAGTTTACAAAAACCTGCAATGTACAGAAACTTACTTGGCAATATCTGGATCTGGATCCACCAAGACACTGATAAAGTGGAAAAAAAGTGACCCCTTCCACTTTATAAACTCCTCCTGTTGATTTTAGAAGATTGACAAGCTTAGAAGAAAAAAAAAAGGCGAAGCAATCAACATTTTAACAGTTATATTTGTTAAATGAGTCATTTTAATATTATAATAAAATACCTTACTAGTAAAATAATTTTACAATTTTGAGCAGGACAGAGACAACAATGTTCAGATAAAGGTGGAAGGGGGGATGCTCTAGGTCTTAACCCAAATTTCTTACTGAAAACATAAGGAAGGGCTCCAAACCGGTTAGTCGACAACCTATAAATTTACCTCAGAGAAGTGATGACAAGGTAGACAACCTTGTGAGTAAGTAGATCGGGGAGTATCCCCCCCTCCCCCCCCCAATAAGTTCAAAGGGCGGTGTATGAAGAACCAATATAACCAGGTCAACACCCAGCAGCGATACTGGGGAATGTAAAGGGGGAACGGCATGGGTGACACCCTAAATAAAAAGGGTCCTCACTAAGGAGCGAGGGGGAAGCCTCTGCACGAGAACATCCAAATCCAAAACGTAGACTCCGGATAGTACTCGGGCTAGGCATTGATCCATTCCAGACCTCTGGGATGCAGTATCTTCACCTCGCACCATTAAAAAATTTGCATTCTGGATGCAGAGGTAAACCTTGTGAGAAGCAAAATCCTCAGCGATGAGACGCAAGGATGAGCTCAGTCGTGTTCGCAAACAGCGCGTGCAGAGCCCGCCAGGAAGTCGGCACTGCGGAGCCCTAATCACAGGCAGCGAGACATTTCCCGATCTCTGCAGCCATGCATCGGGACAATGTCTCACTGCTTGTGATTAGCGCTCCGCAGTGCCGACTTCCTGGCGGGCTCTGCACGCGCTGTTTGCGAACACGCCTGAGCTCATCCTTATTGAGAAGTATAGGAACAACCAAAAACAAGTAGGCCTCAACCTTTTTGACCAATGCTTCAACAGCCAGGACATTAAGTCAGCCACTTTAGTTAGGGTCCTTCTGGATCTTCTGCCAAGGGTCTGATGAGGTCCAAGTAACAAGTTTGCCTGGGGCAGTTCAGTGCTTGATATGGAACCAGGATGCCCTCCATATTAATCCTGTGTAGCAGGTGAGGAAGAAGCTTCGGATGAGGAAAGGTATAGATCAGGCTGTAGAGATCCCACAGAATGCCCAGGGCATCCACTGTGAATACTAGAAGATCCCTGGACCTTGGGACAAACTTGAGCAACTTGGGTTGTATCTAGAAACCAGGCGGTCCACAACCAGAGCCCCCCAACGCACGACTGAGGTCTTCAAACCACCAGGGGAAAATACCATACACAACTTCAGACAATGTCAACTGAGAAATTCCACCTGGTAATCTTCAATGCTGAAACGTAATTTCCACTCAAACCTCGACTTCTTAGAGCTGTGTGGTTCCTTGACCCTTTAGCACAGCTGGCATTGTCTAACTGAACACCAATCAGATGACCCTGAAGTCGAAAGGTCCACTGTTGAAAGAATGACTGAATCCGCTTATAGTTCCAGGATGTTGATCAGGAGCCAAGCTTCCTCTTACAATCAGGTCCCTGGCAGGGAGGGTGACCAGGACTCCTCCCCAGTCCAATAGGCTGGAATCTGTTGTGGGAACCTTTAATGGCTACAAGAGGAATCATTTTCCTGAGTCGAGAGCTGAATTCAGGTTACCCTTATCCCCTGCTGGCTGTGCAGAAAACACTTATAGGCTGGCCACATTTCTTCACAGTGGGGTCCTGGGAAGCGATGGAGGAGGATGAGCAGATCAAGCAAAGCTGTGAAAATGAAGAACACAGGAAGCGGATGTCTCCCCGCTGCCCGTGACTTCACTTCCCTACGTGACACGCCGGTTCCAGTGTTCTTCCTGGTGGCCACAGGACGCTCAGCGGACCCCTTACCATACCAGCAACGCATGGATGCCACCACCTGACGCTAGGAGCGATCCAGACGACCACACCACAGGTGAGCTTATGTTTACTTATATCCTTGTCAGTGTTTTTACGCACCTTGACATTAAAAACCTGCTTTTAATACTGCACTCAGGTGGCGCTTTCTGTGTTCTCCCTCTTCTATTTCTTATACAGAGTTTGCTTTCTCTGGAGGACAGCAGCCGCCTACTCAACCCCATCATCTCTTCAAACCCCCACCACCCCCCCACCCTCGTTTCATTGACCTATTCTATGTGTATGATTGACCTATTCTATGTTTTTAGTTACACTGTCTGTTGCACTTACAGTTATGGATCCCAATCATACAAGAGCAGGGACTGCCTATGTTTGCCGCTCGGTGCTGGACACTGAGGAAAGCAACTTCCGATTTATCTTTGAATGCCCTGCGGGCGGGTGAATGCCATTCATGATGGGTGAAGTTTGGGCCTACAAGCATGGCGATTGCCTTTTTGTGGAGTAGTGGCAAGGCCCATTACTATATTCACTGTGTGGGGTTTTTGAGTAGATGATGGCATCATGACATTGGTTTTTACCATTATGGGGCAATATACAAGCTGTGGTAGTGTTTAACCAATTCCCTACCGCCGTATAGTAAAATGACGGCAGCAGGAACCTTCGTACCTCCGGGCAGGCGTCATATGACGTCCACTGCTTCCCGGCATTATGGAGAGCACGTGCTTGCTGCATCATTGGGGACGCGATGTTAATGCCCGGCGGCCGCCATGTCTGCCTGGCACCAGCGATTGCACATCACGGAGTAGGGACGTGGATCTGTGTGTGTAAACACACAGATCCACGTCCTGTCAGGGGAGAGGAGACCTGATTGTATGTTCCTTGTACAGAGGACAGAATCACTCTCTGGGACACACATTTAACCCCTTCAGCGCCCCCTAGTGTTAACCCCTCTCCCTGCCAGTCACATTTATACAGTAATCAGTTCATTTTTATAGCACTGGTCGCTTAATAAATGTGAATTGCCCCAAAATAGTGTCAAAAGTGTCCAATCTGTCCGCCGCAATGTCTCACTCACGATAAAAAAAAAAAAAAAAAAAAATCACAGATCGCCGCCATTACTAGTATAAAAAAAAAAAAATTAATAAAAATAGACAAATCTAACCCCGATTTTGTAGACGCTATAACTTTTGCGCAAACCAATCAATATACGCTTATTGGGATTTTTTATTTTTTTTTACCAAAAATATTTAGAATACATATCAGCCTAAACTGAGGAAAAAATTTGTTTAAAAAAAAATTGGGATTGTACAGCAAAAAGTAATATTGTGTTTTTTTCAAAATTGACACTTTTTTTGTTTATAGCGCAAAAAATAATAAGAAAAAAAAAATGCAGAGGTGATCAAATACCACCAAAAGAAAGCTCTAACTGTGGGGGGGGAAATTATTTGGGTAAAACGTTGCATGGCCTTGCAATTGTCATTCAAAGTGTGAGAGCGCTGAAATCTGAAAATTGGCCTGGGCAGGAAGAGGGTGAAAATGCCCTGTATTGAAGTGGTTAAAAAGGGGCCCGCCTCTATCTCCATCTTTTTAAATTTTTATAATACAATATAGAAAGTAAAAGATTTTGCTTCATTCAAAACAGGACGACACTGGCAAAAAAAAATAATGAAGAATAATGAAGAAATTCTGGGAGTGGGAGGGGTTAAGCAGGACTGTCCTAACAGCTTTGCTTTACAGTCCCCCAGCATCCCCCATTTCCAATTACTTTAGGAAAAAAAAGTAACCACGTACTATTAAACGTAGGTAGGCACCAGCTGAATTTAAGGAAAAAGTAGAGTAATGGATCACTGCTATTATTGTAGAGAGAGTCTCTCTCTCATATATTATATACACACAAAGTTTTGGCGGATTACTCACCTGCAGTAGGTTGGTAAGCATGATGAGCGTTTGTCTCCGAATGAACGGTTCGGGGTCTCTAAGACACACAGACACATTAGGGATATATCTGTCCACCATGGTGGTGTATCGGACACACAGGTCACATATAACGATAATGACATTGTTGCGGATGGCCACTTCATTGCTGACCTCCAGTTCTCGGGCAAGAGCCGGGATACATTTCTTAGCCAGGTCCTCGTGTTGGAGACAAAGCTTACCTGGAAGAAAGTTCATCTGAATTTAAAACACAAAAAGGATCAAACCGAGAAATGGTATTACCATCGTAGGAAAACAACAACCCCACCTCCCCCCCTCCCAAGATGACCCATTATGAATGCAATCCAGCGATCTCAAGAAACCGGTAAATCATGCCTCCTTATAACATATTCCATGGCTAAGCTGGCAAGCGACAATTACGGCACAGGAGCCATTTGGCGATGTCAGCCTACTTCCACATACAGTAGGACCTTACCAATCAGGCAAAAAAAAAAAAAAAAAAGAAAAAAAGACCAGCGCAAAAGCCTTCTCATATCTATGGGTAACGGAATACTACAACTGCCTGAAGATTTAATAATAATAACGTTAATATGATATTAGCTATGAAGGCCAGACTCCTACAAAAGGAGCATTAATTTCAGAAAAAGTTTAAAGTGACTTATTTTAACTGTTCCTCTTTAACCATTTGAGCTTCAGAAGGTTTTAGCCCCTTCTTGACCATTTTTTTTTCTCTCGCTATTTAACACTGCGCTACTTTAACTGGTAATTGCGCAGTCAATGCAACGCTGTACCCAAGCAAAATTTCACTCAAAAAGCTTTTTCTTTTGTGGCATTTGAAAATTCTGCTCATTTTATATTGCAAAAAAAAAAAAAAAAATCACCCAATCAGCAGGTCCTAATCATGAATCATTGGCCGTGACTCTGACAGACTCCCACTGGGTGCAATCACAGAAGGTGTCAGCACGGAGGGGGGGGTGAGCCCTAAACCTGGAAGTAGGCAGAGACATACGAGTTTTGCCTGCACAGACTGCCCGTCAGCAGTACATTGTGAGTGGGCAGTCTGCAAGTTGTTAAAGCATCCTATAGAAAAATATAAAAAAATAAAAGTAATTGGGTTGTCTTACCAAGAGTGATAAAAGCATGAGCGCGGACCAATGGTGGCATTTTGGAATTTCTGAACTGGGAAAGAGGTTGAGAGGATGGCTGGGACTGACTCTGCGACTGTGGTTGAGACTGACTCTGCGACTGTGGCTGAGACTGACTCTGCGAATGAGGTACATCTTCATTCTCCGAGCCGGTAGAACCTAAATAAAATGCAAACATGTTTTTTGAATGGAGGGAAAAAAAAAAAAAGGGGGGGGGGGGTACTTTACACCAGACAATAATTTGTGAAACAATCCTAATATATGTAGCTGCTCCCTAAAACAATGAAAAATCTTTGTGCAATTTGAAAAATGGGTGGTAGGGGGCGCTGTGTGATAATATATGCCATATCACAAAGACCATATAACATGGAATTATTATTATAGGATTTATATAGCACCAACAGTTTGCGCAGCACTTTACAAATCGGGGAAGACAGTACACTTACAATACAATTCAAACACAGGAGGGATCAGAGGGCCCTGCTCGTTAGAGCTTACAATCCAGGAATAAAGTGACATGTGCAAATAAAGTGCAAATGTAAGGTAATTAATACCTTTCTGTGAAAAATACTATAAACCGCATATGAATAAAACACTTCAAGTATCTCAATTCAAATATAAAGTGCAACATTAGATATAAAAATAAAAATATTTGTTACAAAAGTATAACGGTGAAAATGTCCATAGTGCAAATTAATAGTGACTAGAATCTTGAAGGCAGAGAAGAAATCCTTCACCGTATAAGATAATACAACACCAAATGTGCTCAGATATGAAAGCTGCTCACCAGATGGCTATGACCTCTTTGCATTCCGCTCGGGCTAGGAGAGAAACTGGAAGCTGGGATCCAAAAATGGCATGACCGGAAGCGCCATTTCCAGATCCCAGCTTTCAGTTTCTCTCCTAGCCCAAATGGAACGCACGCCAGCTTGGATGTGAGCCCAGCGATGAACAGCTCTATCATAATTCATGCAGACTATCCTCATTGCCAGGCTAAGGCATCAACAAATGTAAGCAGGCACCCAGTTTTGTATTTTTGATTATTTTTAAATTAAAAAAAAAAAAAAACCAGTACTGCGCTATGGATTGTCTTTCTGTTTCCTTAGGAGATAATTGGGGAGGGGAGGAGGACACAGAGGCTTCATCCATTAACTAAGGGTTCCTAACAGGATATCCCTCCAGCGCAATAGAAGTTTTTTTAAGTGAAGAGGTCATCGCCATCTGGTGAGCAGCTTTCATATCTGAACACATTTGGTGTTGCATTATCTTATACGGTGAAGGATTTCTTCTCTGCCTTCAAGATTCTAGTCACTATAAATTTTCACTAAGGACATTTTCACTGTTATACATTTGTAATAAATATTTTTATATCCAACGATGCACTTTATATTCGAATTGAAATACTTGAAGTGCTTTATTCATATATACAGTTTATAGTATTTTTCACAGATGGGAATTACCTTACATTTTCACTTTATTCCATGTTATATGGTCTTTGAGATAAGGCACATATTGTCACACAGCGCCCCCTACCACCCAGTTTTCATGTTTTCTGAATGACTAGGCCAAACCTTTTGAGGGTCATATTTAGAGGTCGACCGATATGGGTTTTTCTCTGGCCGATGCCAAAGCCGATATTTAGAAATCGCGGTGGCCGATGGCCGATATATGATGCCGATTTTATTTGGGCCGATATATTAGGCCGATTTTTTTTTTTTTTTCCCTTCATCTCATAAAATCTAACAGTTAGACCCCTTTCACACTGGGGCGTTTTTTCAGGCACTTTTGGGCTAAAAATAGCGCCTGTAAAACGGCTCCCCTGCAGTCTATGTGAAAGCTCGAGTGCTTTCACACTGAGGCGATGCGCTGGCAGGATGTTAAAAAAAGTCCTGCAAGCAGCATCTTTGGAGCGGTGTATACCGCTCCTCCACCACTCCTGCCCATTGAAATGAATGCGCACCGCTGCCGAAGCGCCTGCAAAGCGTTTCGGCAGCAGCGCTTCAGGGGCGCATTTAACCCCTTCCTTGGCCGCTAGCTGGGTTATAAGCGCCCCGCTAGCAGCCGAATAGCGCTGCTAAAATGACGGTAAAGCGCCGCTAAAATTAACAGCGTTTTACCGTCAACGAATGCCCGCTCCAGTGTGAAAGCAGCCTTAAGTAATAAGTGATACAGAAAATTTTTTATATTTAAACATTTATTGAACAAAACAAACCTCCAATCAGTTCACAATGTAGAATTTAGATTAAAAAAAACAACTATATCTTAAATATTAAATACACAAAAACAGGTAATCAAAACTTTTGGACGAAAAAAAATGGGCTAACTTTACTGCTTTTTTTTTTTTTTTTAATTTCATTAGTGTATTTTTTTAAAAAAAAATTGCGTTTGAAAGACCGCTGAGCAAATACCGTGTGACATAAAATATTGCAACAACCGCTATTTTATTCCCTAGGGTCTCTGCTAAAAAATATATATATATAATGTTTGGGGGTTCCAAGTGATTTTCTAGCAGAAAATGCAGGATTTTTACTTGTAAGCAACAAGTGTCAGAAAAGATTTAGTCTTTAAATGGTTAAACTGAAAACTTCTCCACGGAGTTCAGTCTATTGATAAAAGAACCTGAAAGAGATACAATGTATCTTCTTATCAGACTTGGCAGGCTGCCCAGAGGAGGAGAGAAGATAACTTCACACAACTTGCAATTGACTTCTATTACAGAAGCCATTTGCAAGTCCCGCTGAATCGGCTTTTTTAATCAGCACAATCGGCCGATGCCGATTAAGTAAAAAAAGCCAAATATCGGCCGATATATCGGTCGACCTCTAGTCATATTCAGCATATTCCAATAAATCTTACCCTGCCGTTCTGGCATGGAGGCCAGTATAGATTGCACCAGTAGCAAGACCCTTTTCTCCACACGGGCCGGACACATCTGAGCGGCATCTCCCAGGGTGAAGAGATATCGGACCTGGGCAGGAAGAAAAGGTTATGAATCAGACAGGGGTCAACATTTCACAGAAAACCTGTGTCAGACCAAGGAAATTCATACGGATGAACAAAAATGTGCAACCAGGGCTTAGCGTCAATGAAATCCTCACAAAACGTAACTTTCGATCCAACGTTTCAGGGCAAGGGAAATTACATGTAAACTTTCACTTTCAATTGTGAAAGCGATAGTTACCGGTTCTGTGGTTTTGCACAGAGTAGCCCGGATGCTCAGCTTCTCATGGGCCCATGCCAGCGCTCCTCCTTCCTGCTGGGTGCCCCCACAGCAAGCAGCTCGCTGTCGGGGCACCCAAGCAGGCACGCACTCCCGATCGGTGGCTCTGTGTCCATTCACACAAGGAGCCACTAGCCCCCCCCTTTTATACTTGTCGGAACCCATTCTCGATCCAGCATTGTGCATGAGGGCAGCGGATCTCTCCACTCTATCCCTCCTCACTGGGCAGACTGATAGCAACTCACACTTTTTCTAATCTGAAAAGTTTCTAGCCAAGCAATAATCACATGAAGTGCAAACTGGATGGTACAAAAGAGAAAGATACTGTGTATCAGCAAGTACAAGGATACAGTACGAAGTGAATTCATTATGTGCAGTACAAGGTATATAGTTTATTTATTGCAGTGTCCCTGCACAAGAGTGCAAAACAAACCGCATTCCTGGGACCTACATTAGAAGTATAATCAACATAGGTATGGTGCTTAATATAAAAAAAAAAAAAAAAGTCTCTCTCTCAAAAATTTAACCACTTCCCATCCGGGCCAATTTTGGCACTTCACTCCTACTTGTGAAAGTCATAATTTTTTTTTTTTCTAGAAAATGACTCAGAACCCCCAAACTTTTTTTAGCAAAGACCCTAGGGAATACAATGGTGGTCATTGCAACTTTTTTTTATGCCACACGGTATTTGCGTAGCGATTTTTCAAAAATGTTTATTAAAAAAAAAAAAAAAAAAAAAAAAAAAAAGGTTTCATGAATTAAAAAAACAACAAACAGTAAAGTTAGCCCAATTATTTTTGTATAATTTAAAGACGTTACGCCGAGTAAATAGATACCCAACATGTCACACGCTTTACAATTGTGCACACTTGTGAATGGCGCCAAATTTTGGTATTTAAAAATCTCCATAGGCGACGCTTTATAATTATTTATAGGTTACATGTTTAGAGTTACAGAGGAGGTCTTGGGCTAGAATTGTTGCTTTTGCGCTAACGTACGTGGCGATACCTCACGTGTGATTTAAACGCCGTTTACATATGCGGGCGCGTCTTACAAATGTGTTCGCTTCTGTGCGTGAGCACGCAGGGGCGCTTTAAATTTTTTTATTATTTTACTTTTTTTTATTTTTACACTTTCCCTTTAAAAAAAATAATTTTTTTTGATCACTTTTATTCCTATTCTAAGGAATGTAAACATCTCTTGTAATAGGAATAGTGCGTGACAGGTCCTCTTTACGGAGGGATGTGGGGTCAATAAGACCCCAAATCTCTCCTCCAGGCTGGAAAGGTCGAGATAAAAATAAAATAAAACTCTCTGCCTTTCCAGTCGCATCCTAACATCATAACATTGCACCTGGGCCTCCGAGGGTCGTAGAGATGACTGGGGACTATCTGGTCACCAGAAATCTCTATGTTAAACTTCCGTCAGCGACCAATTCGTTCTCTGCTGTGCCGATTGCAGGGACGAGCCCAGAGAAGCACCGGATGGCGGCGGCGGGGACGTCCCCTCCCGCCGCCTGTAAGAACGATCAAGCGGCTGAACTGCTATGATTGTTCTCATGGTGCACAGAATTGTTGACTGAAAAAAAGATGACCTGGATGATGCCTGTAGCTGCAGGCATCATTCAGATATTCCCACTCAAAGTCCATGACATCATATGACGTACCTTGGGCGGGAAGTGGTAAATAAAGGAAAAAAAAAAAAATCTGAAGCTTTACAATCACTAAGTATTACCCCTTAACCATGCACCCCTAGAGGAACATTTAGCCCTTACAGTGCAGGGAGCCCCGATGAAAGGGTAGATCGTCTAACTCTCAAAGTTCAGCTTTAATCCTAATGTGCAAAGAACAATGACATCCATAACTCTCTAGCACAACAAACTGAACAAAAAACTAGTAGAGGGTGGGGGGGTAAAAACTGCTATAAAATTATATTTAAAAGCAGAACTCCGGGCAATTTTCTTTCCCCTCTGTGCAGTAGGGCTGTGCCCACAATACATGGGTTAACTGCTCGTTTTTCTCTAGGGGAGAGGACAGAGGAGATGCACTTACCTGACCCACAGAAACTTCCCCACAAAGGACCGGTCTGGCTCCCCCACATTCTAGCGGTCTTGAAAAGGGACTGTTCCTGACGTCGGCACACTTAGAGGAAGCGCCTTAGACAGAATAGTCCACCTTTGAACCGTGGGGGAGCGCGGTTTTTCCGGAGGATCGGCAGATCCAGCAAATATGAACCTTTGCTCACCTCCAAATAACAAAACGAGCAGGTGACCCTTGCAGTGCACACAGCGCCCCACAATTGGTTTTTTTTTTTCCACATTTATTTAGTGACTTCCTGGTTTCCAGGCCTAGGCACATGTTGTTATACATTCCAGAAGTCTTCAGGAGGGGTCATCTTAGCTAAGCACACCCTTCTGCCTGCATGCCTAAGCTAAGGGCAAATAGATTTTTAGGAAGTAAATGCTACATGAATCATCTGCCCTTCCTCATGAAGGCCATGACCAGAAATGTTAAAGGGGTGTTTTTTCAAAGTGACTTCTCAGCAAAATAAAGCATGGAGACATGGATGGATGGATGGAGTTTTCTTGGAATATAATGTTTGGTTTGTTGTGCTCATATGCAGTGTAATTCTACTTTAGGTCATACTCACCATCAACTCATGATCAAACTGCTGGGCATCCGACATCACGATAGAGGAGATATGTTCTTCACAAACTGAAACCAGATCTCCAAACACTTCATTCAGCAACTCCTACAATATCAAATTTCAGAAAAATTAATAAAATCAACATTGTGTTAAAATTTAAAAAGGGCAAAAATAGAATTGCAGGCAAGTTGAAAAACAGTCAGGCTTGCAGTCAAGCTACAGGAGACAGACAGACAGATGTTCAACACCTTCCAAAGAACGAGAAATCAGTTACCTGAGCAGATTCCAGAGACTCAAACTGTGCATAGCAGAGCTTCTGCAAGGACTCAATTGCTGGGCTGATTATCTCTGGTGGCGATTTAAATTCCTTCAACCAAGACTTAATATGGTCTGAAAAACAAAATGGCGAGCATAACGTACTGCCACAGACAATTCAGCTTTTTCCTATTTATGCAGCAGTTCTTCGCTGTTAAGGAACCAACTCACCACCATAATAACTTGCAAACAGGAGCAATCAAAGCAGCAAATGTAATATAAGTGCCTATCCTTGACTCTGTAGAGAGCCTTCAATGAGCAAAGTGGGATTTAAAGCTGAACTGTATTTAATCACCTAAACACGGGGCACTTACACCCGCTTCCTGCCCAGGCCAATTTTCAGCCCTGTCGCACTTCGGATGACAAAATTATATATATATATATATATATATATATATATATATATATATATATATATATATATATATATATATATATATATATATATATACACACCGTATTTATGGGCGTATAACACTCTTTTTTCCCCTTAAAATCAGGGGAAAATCGCGGATGCGTGTTATACGCCGATCCCCGCTGACTGAGAGTGGAGGAGCGAGCGCCAACATTCATACATAGCCAAGTGTACTCGGCTAGTTTCGGCTAGCTCCGCTCACAGTGACGCCCAGTCCTGCCCTAAGATGCACATAACACAGGGACTGGGCGTGACTGAGCGGAGCTAGCCGAACCTAGCTGAGTACACTCGGCTATGTATGAAAAAACTGCAGTGACACTGACAAGGCTGCATTGAAGGGCATTTAAATGTAAGGTTTTTTTTCCTTAAAATTCCCTCCTAAACTTGGGGTGCGTGTTATACGGTATAAATATATATATATACACACATATACACATATACACACACACACATAATTTTTTTTTCATCGTAAATAATTTCTTCTTGTGCAGCAATCCTCTTTCGTGTTTCTACATTATGGTCCGTGGGAAGGACTAGATTGCAAGCCCAATTTAAAGTGGAGACCGTTCAGTGCACCTCACCCCTTGAACTTTTAATATATCACTACTTGCACTTTTGTTGTTATATGTAGGGTGATTGTTACACGAATTGTCATTTCGCAAGAAATTATAGTTGAGGATCTATTAACTTTTGTATATTTGCACATTTGTTTTTTTGTTTAAGGGTGATCATTATATGGATTGTCAGTCTGGTTAAATGTATTTATTCTTTTTTTTTATAGTGCTGCACTTTAGACATTTTCCAGTTGTGTTGCAGTGCTTATGTGCCAACGGGGAATGTCCTGATAGGAGGAGAGAGCAGAGTGATAGAAAAAGGAGCTCAACAACCTGCCACCTGTAACTTTCAACTGAAAGTCTAAGGGAAGGACAAGACATGTAAGTGAGCCAAGGGAAAACAGGCCTCTAATAGCTTGTTTCCACTGAGGGGATCAGTTTGGTTCGGTACGGTACGCCGTTTTGAGTGTTTCCATTATGAAAGCGGCCCATACAACCGAACCGCACCATTCTGGGTCCTGCTTCAGATGTGGGGCCATAGAAAATGGTACGGTTCAGTTAGGGCGAAGCTACGATACATTCCACTGATTGGCAGACGTGTGACGCCATGCTGGGCATTTTTTCTAAACCCACATATGGCCCCTGGCGGCCCGACTTGCAGTGGAAACGCTCGCCTGAACAGGCCGGACCATTCTAGGCCTTCCAAACTGTACCGACCGAACCGCTTAGTGGAAACGAGGCATAACTGTCACAAAGGGCTGTGCTGCGTGGCAAGGCTGTGTACATTTCAGGACTGGATTAGAGAAATGTAAAAAACTTTGGCATGTTAATAGCTCACTTATATGGGTTTCATCTGTGTATTTAGCAATTTGCCTGGAGTTCAGCTTTAACTGTGCTGAAAAACTACATGGACCTTGGGTTTCCGACTCCCATTCCACAGAAAGGCCAAGACATCAGAGAGACTGATAGTACTGTAATTAGAACTTGCCCCTCTGTGTCTGGAACACTCATGCTCACCAATCAGCTGTGCTCTTGTGTCTGCAGGCAGATGTTTTGCAATGTGACCGATTACACATACAATATGGGCAGTGGTACTGGTGGAGCCTGCGTAATTTTGCCTAAAAGAGAAAGACACAACAACCATTCAGAATCTGGTCTTCAAACAACTCAGCTACAGAACACTTACAAAATGAAATGGCAGACCACTCACCTGCTGATGTCCTCCCAAGTGTTCAGGATCTTCGTATAATCCAACTTTGGTGCAGATATGGCAACTTTAGCAAGCACCATCCAGGCTGGGGCAGAGTGTTCTGTATCCGTGTGAGAGATCAAGTTGTTGATTAAAGTGCAAGAAAATTTATCCTGCTTGGCCCATATGTAAAATGCTTTTGTCAGATAACGACTGTAAAAAAAAAAAAAAAAAAAATACAAAAAAATTAAAGTTGTAATGTAAAGTGCTACAAAAGTTCTAATAGGAAAGCTATTTAAATATGTAAATATAAACTAAATTAAAAAGGGAAGTAAAGCCAAAGGTTTTTTTGGCCTTACTTCTTACAGGAGTGCAACTACTTGTCAGAATCGCTCCAGGCTCTGGAAGGATCCCAACAATCATAGGATCCACCCAGATGCCCGATTGACTGCTGGCTTAGTGTGCTGCTTAGAGCCTGAGCCAGCCACGCCAGCCCACTCTCTCAAGGCTGGATCTCCTAAAAGGGCTGGAGGGGCAGAGCAGAGAACAGTGATCAGTCACCGCCCTCCGCTCAGAGTGGATGGAGAGCCGAGTGATCAGGGGTCACGTGATCGCTCAATTCTCCAGCTTAGAGCTTGCAAAGGCAGGTGTAGCTGCTCCAGACTGATGCTGCAGCAGCGAGGCAAACAGATGTTTTTTTGCATACCCACACTTCTCATTTAAGTATATTAATTCCTGGCTTCCTAAATGGCGAGGGTGGCTAATAAGCTAAATGTCTGTACTTCTAAAGCAGATGCTTAGAATATTAGAAATAGAAATATTTGTGGTCTGTACCTAACTGAATTGAATAACATTGGGAGGTCTGACCACCTGCGTCATTGCATTATAATGCCTGGAGCATCACAGCAGTGTGAGATCAGTTAAAGCCCTCTGCTGCTGGCTAGCCTGACAAGATTTACAGTTAGTGATGGTAATGTCACAACTGCGCTGCTTATGGTTTTTGCTGAAGAGAAAGCTGTACCTGGGGACCTGCAGTGCATGGATCTCCCAGTTTCTTCTCCATCTATTCTGTAGATCTGATATCTGAACCTTTCCTGCAGTTCCTTAATCATTACCTCACCAGTCAGATAAGTAGGTCTGACATGAGCATGCAAAGCCCTGATTGTCTACCAAGATGATAAGTCAACAGGGGAAGAGATAGCTATGGGGGATTCTTGCACAGGGCACACTTGCATGGTAAAGATCCTTTTCAAAACACCAGAATAATTTTAACACAAGTTCAAAAATTGAACAAAAAAAAAGCATGACACTGGTTAAAAAAAAAAAAAAAAAAAATCAATCGCAGGCTTTCAAAGAAAGTTGCAGCTTTTTTAATCTCCAGTATTTTGAATCACAATATTAAATATTAGGGTTGTCCCAATACCGATACTAGTATCGGTACCGATACCGAGCATTTGCCCAAGTACTTGTACTCGGGCAAATGCTCCCGATGCTTCCCCCGATACCTGGAAGACAGCTGTGATCGGCGCATGGGGGAGTTACAAGATTCTCCCCCAGCGGCTTTCAGCAGCTTAAGTGACATACAGCGGTGATCGGTCACCGCTGTATGTCACTGCATCCTCCTCCATGCCCCCTCCTTTCCTCTGTCCCCCTCCGTTCCTCTCTCCTTCCCTGTGTCTCTCCGCTGTCCCCTCCGTTCTGCTGTGTCTCTCCGCTGTCCCCCTCCGTTCCTCTCTCCTTCCCTGTGTCTCTCCGCTGTCCCCTCCGTTCTGCTGTGTCTCTCCGCTGTCCCCCTCCGTTCCTCTCTCCTTCCCTGTGTCTCTCCGCTGTCCCCTCCGTTCTGCTGTGTCTCTCCGCTGTCCCCCTCCGTTCCTCTCTCCTTCCCTGTGTCTCTCCGCTGTCCCCTCCGTTCTGCTGTGTCTCTCCGCTGTCCCCTCCGTTCCTCTCTCCTTCCCTGTGTCTCTCCGCTGTCCCCTCCGTTCCTCTCTCCTTCCCTGTGTCTCTCCGCTGTCCCCTCCGTTCCTCTCTCCTTCCCTGTGTCTCTCCGCTGTCCCCTCCGTTCCCCTCTCCTTCTCTGTCCCCCTCCGTTCTGCTGTGTCTCTCCGCTGTCCCCCTCCGTTCCTCTCTCCTTCCCTGTGTCTCTCCGCTGTCCCCTCCGTTCTGCTGTGTCTCTCCGCTGTCCCCTCCGTTCCTCTCTCCTTCCCTGTGTCTCTCCGCTGTCCCCTCCGTTCCTCTCTCCTTCCCTGTGTCTCTCCGCTGTCCCCTCCGTTCCCCTCTCCTTCTCTGTCCCCCTCCGTTCCGCCGTCCTCCTCCTCCTTCCTTTGTGAATGGACAGAGTCAGCTGACTCTGTCCATTCACATAACTGAAACATTGTAATCTCCTGCGATTACGATGTGTCAGTTTATGAATGGAGAGGAGCCGCTGTCTTCTCTCCATTCATTTTCAGTGCAGCTGAGGCTGAAGAGAAAGGGACTGGGGAATCTCTATCCTCTGTCTCTTTCTCTGTCTCATGGGGGAGATATCAGAGGTCTGTTAAGACCCCTGATATCTCACCAAAGCCCCCCAACAGGGCTGATTAAAAAAACAAAAAACAAAAACAAAAAAACACACACACACATACATACACCGTTCACCCCCTCCCCCCCCCAAAAAAGAAAACACTGTTAAAAAAAAAACAAAAAAACACGGTCACGTGACATTAAAAAAAAAAGTATCAGTAATCGGTATCGGCGAGTACTTGAAAAAAGTATCGGTACTTGTACTCGGTCCTAAAAAAGTGGTATCGGGACAACCCTATTAAATATGGATGAAAACCAAAAGGACTGCTTCTATGCATGTGGCCAGCCAACAAGATAGGAGTTCAGAGAGCTCCAGGGAGTAGGAAAGGCAGGAGGTTTGCAAGGCAACGGTGTTTATCGCAGGATAGACAATGAATTTAGAAATTCCTGTCTCCTCACCCGAGATCCTGGCATTCTGTAGTGAGCAGCTGCAGCAGATCCCAGGTGAGTTTCTGTTTCTCGTCATTGTCCTTATAAAGTTTGTAATGGCGAATGTTGTGAAGAATAAGCTGGTCCAAACACTCCAGTGTCTTCTCCTGTACAGAGGTCTCTGTGTCCAGCACCACCGGCACCAATCCAGTTAACCAGGCCTTCTGTACCAGAACATTCTTTGGTTGAGCCTGAAAAGGAGACACATCGCAAGAGTCATTTTACCTGATGTCCAACAGGTGAAACCTAGAGAAATTATTAAAAAAAAAAAAAAAAAGCAGAACTACAGAGATCATAAAGAAATGGGACTGGGTAGATTGACCCTGAACATGATTCTGCACTTAAAGTGATATTAAAAAGGTGTTTGTTTTAAAATAACATAAAAATTTGCACAGAGCAGCCCCGATCCTCTTCTACTCGGGTCCCCATTGGCGCTCCTGGCTGCTCCCTCTTGACTGGTACCCCTATAACAAGCTGCTTGCTATAAGGGCACTGGTGCATGCTTGTTCCCTCCTCTTTGGCTCACTGGCTGGGATTGTGTCTCAGCCAATGAGGAGAAGGGGGAGGGGCCTGTGGGAGAACAGCACACAAGTTTTTTTTTTGTTTTTTTTACGTTCATGCAACCTTCAGCCTTTAAAACCACTTGCCTACTAGGCACTTTCACCACCCCCTTCCAGTCTAAACCAAGTTTCAGCTTTTTTTTTTTTGAGACAGATAGAGCTTTCTTTTGGGGGCATTGAATCCCCACTTTATTTTTTGCTAAAGCAAACAAAAAACTAAAAAATTTGAGAGAGAAAAAAGAGATTTTGCAAATAAGTAATTTTTCTTTTTCATTGATAATTGCCAATGAGGCTGCACCGATGGGCACAGATGGACACGGATCATCAGGGCACGGATGATCTGTGCCCCGATTGTCAAAAGTGCCAGTCACAGGATAGCCAGTTATTGGCTTTCCTTTCCTCACACAATGACAGCGCTCAGGAAAAAAAATGCTGATAACCAGCATTTATTTACATGGGATCAGCTGTGATTGGACAGCGCGGGTCGGCAAGTGGTTAATATGGAAAGCAACCTTCCGCTGCTGCAGCCTTCAGTGAAATGCCTAATGTCAGAATCTAAATGAAAACGGAGATATCACTCCATCCATTATGCTTCATTGCTACGGCCTAGAGATTGACCACTGGACCAGAGCAATGCATCATGGGTGGAGGTCACATGCTCCCCAATACTCTGAAGCCTCTGGTATTTTGCACTAACTGCAAAAGAAGCAAGTGCAGCTTGGAAATCAATGGGGAGACAAATATAAATGGGTCAGCTGGGCAGCTTTACACAGGCAAGGTCATTTTGCCCTGAATAGACAAAGTAGTGGTGTAGTAGTCTCCTTTAAGAAAGCAAAACTAACTGTTACCTGCAGAAGTTCTGTCAGAGAAGTCAGGGCTTGTTTCCGCACAGAAACAGCGGGATCTCTGCACCGGTCCTGCAGTGTGGTGAGCTCCTCAGAACTGCACGGGATCAAATTATATTTCAGTATACTAACCAGGACCTGGAGAGACAAAAGAAACTCTTTAATCCTTTCGCTGCCAGAGCCGTTTTTGCAGGGTTTTTTTGCACACCTTTGAAAAATAATTTTAGGCCTGAAGATTACACAAAACCCACAAATATATATTTTCTGAAAGCAGATACCCTAGAGAATAAAAAATAGTGGTGGTTGCAATCTTTTATGTCACACGATATTACCGCAAAAGGTCTATGAAACGCAAAATTTCAGTAAAAAACACACACCAATGTGAATTTAAAGCGTTTGTAAAGGTGTTTTTTTTTTTTTTTTAAAATAACAAACATGTTATACTTACCTTCACTGTGCAGCTCGTTCTGCACAGAGTGGCCCCGAACCTGGTCTTCTGGGGTCCCTCGGCGGCTGTTTCAGCTCCTCCCCGCAAGCATTCACCACCTTAATGCGAGCTCCCTCGCACGGTGGTGAGTGCTTGCGGGCGCGCTCCCGTGATACAGCCGGCGGCTATAGCCGCTCACTGTATCACTCGGCCCCGCCCCCCGGCGCGCCGCATCATCGGATGTGATTGACAGCAGCGCGAGCCAATGGCTGCGCTGCTTTCAATCCATCCACTGCAGCCAATCAGCGGCCAGGGTGAGCGGAGGAACAGATGTCGGGAACGCGAAGCTGACTTTCGAGGCGTCAGGTAAGTAAAACGGGGGGGCTGGGGGCGGCGGTTCTGTCAGAAGTTTTTTCACCTTAATGCATAGAATGCATTAAGGTGAAAAAATTTTTACCTTTACAACCCCTTTAAGGGCAAACAAACGCAATAAATTACCCAAATTTTTAATATAAAAGACGAGGTTGCACCGAATAGATAACCAACATGCCAAACCTTAAATTTTTGTGCAGCTGTGAAATGGCATCAAGCTTCAGTACCCTATAATTTCTATGAGCGACACTTCTAAAGCCCCCTATAGGTATCAGTTCAGTGTTACGGAGGAGGTCTTGTGTTAGAATTTTTGCTCTCACTCCAGTGTGCACAGCGATATGCAACGTGTATGGCAATCAACTTTTTCACACGCAGGCTCCCCCGATGAATGCATTTACGCTCGTGCGTGTGTGTGTATGTGGGCAGGAGGCCCTTTATGTGCTTGGGTGTAACTATTTTGCAAAAAATAAAAAAGTAAAAGCCAGCAGCTACAAATACTGCAGCTGCTGACTTTTAATATTAGGGCACTTACCTGTCCAGGGAGCCCACACGATGCTGGTTCCATACTGCGCAAAACGCGCTGCGCATTTCCAATTGGCCCGGCGGTTGGGGGGGGGGGGCGGCGGGCCAAACTTCCGGGAAATCGGGCCGTGGCACACCTCCTGGAAGGGAACCTGTCATAAAAGGGTCGCCGTTCCCCCCTGAAAAGGGAACCTGTCATAAAAGGGTCGCCGTTCCCCCCTGAAAAGTGCCAAATGTGCGGGGGAGAGGAAGCATACAAGCTTAATTTCCACTTTTGGGTGGAACTCTACTTTAAAGGTTTTTTTTTTTTTGGTTTAACAAAAGGATCCTGTTCCCTTAAAGCATGAACAGCACAGTGCTTGGGCTGTGTATTTTGGCCCCCTGTATCAAATGAAATACCTGGCTGATCCTGACAGTTTCTACCCTCCGCTCTGTACGCTGACCACGATATATCAGGGCTGCTGAACCCTGACACCATGGTCAGAGTACATGCCTCCTTAATACGCTGCTATCTGCAGCTCTCCTGTCTCCCTCTGACCTCCTCCCCCCTTCCTGCCAGCTCTCACCAGCGCCGCTCTGCTCCTCTCCCCACTGCGTCAAAACTGATTATATCATCCCCTCTGTCACATAAAAAGCTGTGACCAAGTGCCTGTGCTTTATTTTAAAAAAGCCTATTTCTACCAGTTTCAACCGTGTCTTCCAGCCATCACATGACTCCAGGCTCTCTGCTCCTCCCTGGCAGATGTCAGCAGGGGAATCTTGGCCCCGCCCGCTGGTGCTATCAGACGGGGAGAGCTGAGAGGCTGGAGTCACGTGATCGCTGGAAGACACAGTTAAATAAGGCAGAAGGATCCATTTGTTTTGTTTTTTTAAATAAAGCACAGGCACTAGGATACAGGTTTATGTGACAGGGGATGATATTATATGTTCAGTTAGTGGCTTAACCACTTTAACTTTTTTTTTTCCCCCATCACGTAGGGGACAAATAGTCCCCTATATGATGATTTTTAGGTGACAGGTTCTCTTTGAGATATGCAGGGTCTAGGAATGTTTTGCAATGCAGATCACATTGCAAAACATTTCCCGGCTGTGCTAGCCGGGGACACCGAGGAAGAGACCCGGAAGAGACGTCAGAGATGGGAGAGGGGGGGGAGCCGGTACCAGGGCGTGTGCGAGCGATCAGGCGGCAGCGGAGCCACATGAATGCTTTCACCTGACAGGCAGCAGTCTGCCTGTCCGTTTCACACACAATCCCTGTATATCTATTTGCATAGGGGGCTGGAATGAGCACAGCCGAAAGGAATGCCGGATGTGCCATTTTTTTTCAACAGCACCGGCTAAAGCACAGACTCTACACAGAGCCAAGCAAGTAAATGCTACTTGGCTATACAGAGGGCGAGGGGGTTTAACTCGACTGGCTCTACGTAGAATCTCTGTTTTAGCTGTTGCGGTTACACACAAAAAAGGATACGGCACCTCTGGCATTGCTTTGGCTGTGCTCATTCCGGCCTTCTGTGCCGCCACACCTGCTATGCAAATAGATTTACCTGGCATCCCTCCATATGTGCTCACTGCTGTGGCTTCTCTTCCTGCACAGGGTTCTTCCAGACATAACCCGGGCCGCATGCTGAACTCTCCCAGACTGCATGTGGCCTGCGGGTTGGACACCCCTGCTTTAAATATATACATGTTGGGTGGATTAGTCTTTACATTTCAGCAAAGAGGGGGAACAGGGAACAAGGTCTCCAATTCACCTGGAGAGCAGACTTCCTGACATTTGTCTTCTCATCACCAGCTCTTGACCTGAGAGTTGCCAGTATCTCTTGTCCTGTAAAAGAGAAAAATAAAAAAATAAATAAGTGTATACAAGAAAAAAAAACACACACACACACACACACACACACACACACACACACACTAAAGCTGGCCATACATGAATCAAAATTCAGCTAGCTCAGTGGGAACTGGCTGAATATCGATCCATGTATTGCTGTTCCTGTTCATGAGAATCTGATCAATTGACTTCTCATGAACCGGTTTGGTCAATTTGCATCGATCAGTGCATGCAGCCAATATTCTAACAGCGGGGGGGATTGGGGTGAAGTCCCACTGTCAGAATACAATGACAGTGGGGAGGATTTGTGCATTCACCTCAAGTGTGTGAATGGGGGAATCAGTTCAGCCCCCCCCCCTTTCAGCTGGCTAGCAGAATAGAAAAAAACAGAATCACATATTGCCAGGTTAAGCCTTCTATATCAAAATAAACACTGACAGCCAGTTGTGAACAGGACATAAGCAGTAAAATTTGTAAACAAAAAAAAAAAAAAACCCAATAACTCACCATCAGCTCCTAGCTGGTCACCAGCCTCTGATACTTCAATGGTTCGCATGACACCGCATGTTTTTCTTCGGGTAGGAGTGGAGGCTAGAGCGAGGGAATAGCAAATTTGCATTAAAAAACTGTCAAGACATTGGTCTGACAATCACAAAATATTACAATTCTAAAAAGAAGAAAAAAAAAAAAAAAGAAGGGAAATAGATTTTAAACTCTCACCCTCTGTACCATTCGCAAGACTCTCACGGTTCCACTGATCATTGGTTCCAGACATTGCCCGACAACTACCTGTAAGGAGAAAGCACTGAAGTGTCTACACCTAACCAGCAGAGGTTACATAGTTACATAGTAGGTGAGGTTGGAAAAAAAAAAAAAAAAAAAAAGACACAAGTCGAACCTATGTGTGTGATTATAGGTCAGTATTATATTGTATATTCCTGTATGTTGTGGTCGTTCAGGTTGATGAAGGAAGGCAGTCAGATTGGCCAATCATACGAAGCAATGTTAGAAGATTGAAAGCATTTGTGTTCGATTCTCTTTTGGATTAGTTTGTTTTAATTTATATGTTTTTAAACAGCTACCCCGGTTAATCTAAATTGTGAACAGGTACAGACAGTATATTCGATCAAAAAAAAAAAAAAAACAGCCAATAGCTCACCATCAGTTCCTTGCTGGGCACTGGCTTCGCAAAATTCAGACGTCCGCATGACACTGATTGTTTTATGGGAGTGACTAGAGGCTGGAGAAAAAAAGTAAAAAAAAAAAAAAAGTAAAAAAACAATGGTTTGATAATCACAAAACATGCCATATTTTTTTATTTATCACCTACCCTCGGTACCAACCACTAGATCAGGAATATGCAATTAGCGGACCTCCAGCTGTTGCAGAACTACAAGTCCCATGAGGCATAGCAAGACTCTGACAGCCACAAGCATGACACCCAGAGACAGAGGCATGATGGGACTTATAGTTTTGCAACAGCTGGGAGGTCCGCTAATTGCATATCCCTGCACTAGATTATCTATATTACAGTATTCATTGCCTGGCAATGTTGCATCTAGCAGAGAGAGCATAGCAAAAAAAATCCCCATTCCAAGGTAATACAGTCTGCCCTATTTTCCAGGAAAGACAAACCATGTAATCCAGGATTTGTTTCAATATATTTATTGAATTTTCAGAACATAAGCTCACAATTTGCCCACACAGGGGCAGAGCTAAAAAGTCACATTGAAGAAGAACAAGAACAAATAGGCAATGTAGAATATTAAATCAGCAAAAGGACTAGCCAAAACCATAGAGGGCCAGTAGGAAAGTCAGAGCAAACATTGCTATTTTTGCCAAGCTGTCCACTATGGGGTAACAATCACCAATGACAAGGTCATGGTTACATGGTTAGTAAGGTTGAATAAAGACACCAGTCCATCCAGTTCAACCTGCGTGAGTACGCGTGTCTACAACTATCCCTATTTATTTAAGGTACCCATATAGCGCCGTCAATTTACGCATCGCTCCACACATACATCGCACACTCACATTGGTCCCTACCCTCAAGGAGCCCACAATCCAAGGTCCCCAACTCACATTCATATACTAGGACCAATTTTGGACAGAAGCCAATTAACCTACCAGCATGTCTTTGGAGTGTGGGAGGAAACCCATGCATGCACAGCGAGAACATGCAAACTCCAGGCAGGTAGTGTCGTGGTCGGGATTCGAACCAGCGACCCTTTTTACTGCTAGGCGAGAGTGCTACCCACTACACCACTGTGTCACCAAAACTATCTCAAACCCTAACCTTTTCCTGGCACAACATCCTTCCATAATGCCTCAACACTTCTATGATAAACACCTCAATAAAACAAGAAGTGTACCATTACACTGAGCAGGCAAGTATAACATGTTTCTTTTTTCTTTTTCAATAACAAACCCTTTAGAAATCACTTATCTGTACAAGCCTCCTGGGAAGCTGATGGGAATAGTGGCACAAGTTAAGGTTGGCTTTAGGGCAGCCAAGTGAAATCTAGTAGATGATAGCTCTTTTCTAACACTGTATAAGAGGTTCTTGCAAATTCTTCTTTTTTTTTTTCCATTACTTCTTTATTCAACATTTTCTTATTTACAATATCCATACATACAGCAAAGGTTCTTGCAAATTTACTTTAACATCAGAAATCTGACACAACGGCATCTTAGCATCACCACATACTTACTCTTCGGGATTAGCAGAGGGCTTAGGACTCTGCTGTTTGAGGGTATGTGAGTTTGTGAAGAGCCAGGTTTCACATGAGGCCTGGGTCTGATGTAAACTACCATTAAAACCACAGGGCCTGTCGAGGATGAAATATAGCCAACAATGCCTAGACACCTGAAGCCCACCGCCAAGGGTCTCCCTCACACAAAGGCCCCAGAGAAAAAACTATGGCAAAAGAAATAGTTAATTTGTACTTTGCTGGTGCCACATGTGTCTCAGGTGGTGCAGTGGAGGAAAGCTCCCTAAAAACAACATTCACAATATTTTACCTACGAGGCTTGGCTTGGCTGGTAGAGGCACAAGCAGGCTTGTCCACTTTTTCCTGCACTTTCAAAACCAGGAGCTGCAGCACCTAGGTAGCAACAGCTGCACTGCCAGTTACAGGGACATTTCCTTAATGCCACAAAAAGAGAACTATAATCATACATACACACACTGCTCAAAAAAAAAAAAAAATGTAAAGAACACTTTGAAAACACAGCAGATCTCAAATGGGGAAAAAAAAAAAAATCATGCTGGATATCTATACGGATATGGACTGGGTAACGTATTAGGAAGGAAAGGATGCCACATCGTTTGATGGAAATGAAAATTATCAACCTACAGAGGGCAGAATTCAAAGGCACCCCGAAAATTTAAGTTAAAAAAAAAAAAAAAAAAAAAAAAAAAAAAGATTCAGCAGGCTAGTCCATTTTGCTGAAATTTCATTGCTGCAACTCAAAAATTGTACTCAGTAGATTGTATGGCCCCCACGTGCTTGTATGCATGCCTGACGTTGGGGCATGCTCTGAATGAGACCACGGATGGTGTCCTGGGGTATTTCCTCCCAGATCTGGACCAGGGCATCACTGAGCTCCTGAACAGACTGAGGTGCAACTAAGCAGCGTCGGATGGCCCAAAATCTAATGTCCCAGAGGTGTTCTATTGGATTTACGTCAGTCGAGCGTGGGGGCCATTCAATGGTATCAATTTCTTCATCCTCCAGGAACTGGCTGCATACCCTCGCCACATGAAGCCAGGCATTGTTGTGCACCAGGAGGAACCCAGGACCTACTGTACCAGTGTAGGGTCTGACAATGGGTCCAAGGATTTCATCCCGATACCTAATGGATGTCAGAGTGCCATTGTCTAGCCTGTAGAGGTTTGTGCGTTCATCCATGAATATGCCTCCCAAGACCATCACTGACCCACCAGCAAACTGGTCATACTGAACAATGTAACAGGCAGTGTAACGTTTTCCATGGCTTCACAGGGCTCACTAAAGAATGTCGGGTCCTCAGGTCACCCTCATGAAGTTTGTTTCAGATTGTTTGGTCAGACATTTTCACCGGTGGCCTGCTGGAGGTAATTTTGTAGGGCTCTGGCAGTGCTCACCCTGTTCCTCCTTGCACAAAGGAGCAGATACCGGTCCTGCTGATGGGTTAAAGCAGAGTTCCACCCAGAAATGGAACTTTCGGTGATCTGGTTCCTCCCCCCCTCCGGTGTCACATTTGGCACCTTTCAGGGGGGAGCAGATACCTGTCTAATAAAGGTATTTGCGCCCTCTTCCAGTGAAAGAGTGCCGCAGAATCTGCGGCAAACTACGCCATGTCCGGCCCCCCCCTCCACTGTCTTCTGGGAGACACAGGTCCCAGAAGACAGCAGGGACCATTCAGAACGCACAGCGCGACTCGCACATACGCAGTAGGGAAGCAGGCTGTAAAGCCACAAGGCTTCACTTCCTGATTCCTTTACCGAAGATGCCTGGCGACTGCACCCAGAGCTGAGGGACGGGTCAGCTTTGGGCGAGGACATCGCGGGCGCCCTGGGCAGGCAAGTGTCCACATTTTAAAAGTCAGCAGCTGCAGTATTTGTAGCTGCTGACTTATTTTTTTTCTTCTGGCGGAACTTCGCTTTAAAAGACCTTCTACGACCATGTCCAACTCTCCTAGAATAACTGCCTGCCTCCTGGAATCTCATCCATGCTCTTGAGACTGTGCTGGGAGACACAGCAAACCTGGCAATAACACATATTGATGTGCCATCCTGGAGGAGTTGGACTGCCTGTGCCACCTCTATAGGTTCCAGGTATCGCCTCATGCTACCAGTAGAGACACTGACCCTAGCCAAAATGCAAAACTAGTGAAAAACAGAAAAAATGCGTAGGGGGAAAAAAAAAAAAAAAGTCAGTGGCTTCCACCTGTAAAACAATTCCTGTTTTGGAGGTCGTCTTATTGTTCCCAATCTAGTGTACCTTTTGATTTTACTACCACCAAAAGCAGCTAAAACTGATTAACGGCCCCCTCTGCTCCTTGACGGACCATTTCAATATCCCAGGAGTTTAATTGATGCTATACTCTGATTAAAAAAAAAAAAGTGTTCCTTTAATTTTTTTAAATAGATCTATTTCTACAGATATACACACACACTTTTTTCATACAATTTCATTAATGCTGGGTAATAATGGAGACAGACGTATATGCATATCTACCTATCTCTATATCGATAAATAGAGATCTCTATATCGATAGAGATATCTCTATTGATCCATCTCTATCTAGATATATATCTATAACTATATCTATCTCTCTCTATATAGATATTTCCATCTCTATCTATATCTATCTCTCTCTATATACACACCCACATATACATATATTACACACACACTTACAGCCCTGAAGCAGTTCTTGAACCCCTTCAGAAACCGCGTTCTTCTCTAGGAACTGTGCCAGGCAAGAAAGGGCTTTGCTGCGAACAGTAGGGGCCTTGTCCGAACAGCGGCTGAAAATGAGGGCCTGGATCAAGAATTTGTGCTGAAGAAATTTCAGGTCCTCTTGAGGGAAGGAAGAGTCCGGGACCCTCTCTGGCAACTCCAGCAGAGCGACTGCCGCATCAAGAGCGAACACTCGGTATGAGATCTGAGACAAAACCAAATGGAGGCACCAAATTAAATTTGTAGTCAACGCTATCTTTATTTTTAAACTCTGTTTATTGCAATAAGAAAGGTAGATTGACAACATACCAAATAATCAGTAATTCAGAAATATCAACTTGTTGTACAAATTTCTTGAGTATACATGAAGAGAAAAGTAATTAATTGCATTATATTTTCGAAAATAAAACATAGCTTATATCAAAGCATCTCCTGGAATCATTTGGACATCATGGATATAAAGCCCTTGCGAATGTATAATCACTGAGCCACCTTCAAGCCCTTGTGAAAAAGGTGATGTCTACATTTCTGGATGTTGTGGAAAGAATGGGAGGAGCACCAAAACATCCTAAACTATTATTTTTTTAGGGGCAGCCTCTCACACAGCAAAAGTATTTAAAGAAATTTTTTTTTTTTTTTTTTTTTTTTAAACGTGTTCTACGTACCTGCTATGTGCATGGGTTTTGCAAAGAGTAGTCCTGAACCTCCTCTTCTGGTGGTCCCCCGCCGGTGCTCCCGACACCTTCCTCCTGCCCCCAGAGCAAGCAGCTGGCTATGGGGACACCCAAGCAGGCTCCCTCCCGAGTCCATTCACAAACAGAGCTGTGGCTTGGCTCTGCTCCTCTCTCGCTCTCCTCATTGGCTCACTGGCTGTAATCAACATTGGCTCCTGCTGCTGTCTCATCCAATGATGGAGAGTCCCCGGAGAGCTGAGGCTCTCACGTACAAGCCTGAATCGCGATGGGGCTAAGGTAAGTTTTTTTTTTTTTTTTTTTTTTTTTTTTTTTTAAGGGGGGGGGGGGGGTTTATGGGTAAAAAAAAAAAAAAAACCTTGAGCTTTTAGAACCAGTTTAACTGTGTTTAGCCACTGGCATAAGGTAGGTGGGGTGGGCTGTATCCAATTAAGAGCAACTAACTTAGAGGCTAGAAATAGTTTAGACACTGTTCTTCATCTGGAGGGGGATGGGGTGAAGGGAATAGGCATCAACCTGCCTAGACAAAAAAGGACAAATACTGGACTAGAGAGGTCAAGGATGGCTTTTTAGAATTATAAAAATTGGATTTTTTTAATTATTGCTGTATATTGGGTTAGGTCAGGAATTTATTTATGCATAATTCACTTGTTGAAAGGTCCACTTTAAGAAACCTAGTTCCACCATAATTAGTTTAAAACACACACAATCCAGGGGTAGGCAACCTTAGAGGTGGAGATCTACCTAAACAACATGGGAGAAGTAAAAAATAACCAGGTACAGTGTCACCTCCTCACACATGATTGAAACCCTAATTTCTGTACTACCATGTCACAATTGTGTGCATTGCAATCATGTTTAAATCAGATGGTGAGGAGGCAACGTATCGCCTCCTCACCACCTATCAAACACACTTGGATCGCTTTTGAGAGGAGTAGCAGTGCATGCTGCACTTGTCAATGAGCTATTAAGCCTGGTGCACACTACTAGTTTTTCATTCGTTCATCCCAGTAACACACACCTGACCGCTCAGGTCAGGGCTGCTGTACTAACAATCTAAAGTTGGTACAGCAATCTCCCCTGCTGCTCTATTGTGTTCTGACAGGTGGACGCCCTTTGGCAGAGAGCGCCGATCGGCAGACCTTTTTCAGTCATGACCCTTTAACAGAAGCTGGACGAACGGCTGCCATACACATGTCGGACGGTTTCTATTGAACCGGCTGATGCTGCCCGACATTCGTCCTGTGTGCATCAGGCTTTAGTTGCATTCGGCAGTGGCACCCTTAGGGCTCATTCACATATAGAGTTGGTGAGTGGTAAACCCTGCGGTTGAGTCATGTTTTACTGTCCCCAATCCCTACCCCCTTAAGCTGCTGAGGCAGCAGCCAAAAGTGTACACATGCCACGGCACAAATTAAACCTTGTTGCTTTTGCCTGCCGATTGTGACCCATTCATGTAAATGGGGCCACTCAGCCAATCCCCCCCCCCCCCCAAAACCATTACACAGAGCAGGTGTGTATAGTTTGTTTGCAATTTTAAAAAAAAATTACTACCTTTAGAATCATTTTAAAAGTAAAGGTACATCTGCAATTACAGTTTTCTCTTAGTTCCCTTGAACTAAGAGAACGTTTGCAAAAATCACTTTTAACCCTGCCACTAAGGTCCATCTAATACAGCTTCCTGTGATAGAGTGGCAACAATGCTGCACTGCTCCTGAATTCAGAGCAGAGTTGCCACCCATGTGTACAGTGGGATAAAATCATGTTGCAGGGGTCGTGGCCATCAGTATTGTGAATGATGATTCACAAGTCCGTAGCTCGTCAATCAGCACACAATACACCTGTTGAGACGCTCACTCGGAGCTACATGTGTTTTTACTTTACATAGTGACTGCATTTGGGCGTCTAGAATGTACTGCAGAAGTCTTTAGTTGTACTATGAATGTTATTCATTACCTGTGTGTCCCCTTTTCTTCACACAAGTCCCTTGGCTTGAAAATATCAGAAAGTATTAATATAATCCTACTAGAGTATTTTCTTATGTTACCTTTGAGTTCCTGGAGTATTTGCATAGCCAGTCTATGAATGACGCGTATTTTGCATTGGGAAGTTGATCTTGTAGTTTCACCAGAGTTTGCGCTGCTGATAGGCGATACTCTGACTTATCAGGACACTATTCAATGCAAAATTAAAACAGGGTGATGCATTGATTGGATGGCAAAAAAATTGAATTATATTCTGTAATATACAAAAGGCAGTTTATCATCAACTTAAGCCCTGGTTCACACTGCTGCGACTTTGAAGCAGACATCCGTGCGCAAGTTCATTGCAGCTTGCATACGACTTATTTAACAGAAGTCAATGCAAGTCGGGTTGACGTCGTACCACAGTAGTGCAGGAACCTTTTCTAAGTCGGAGCAGCTTGAGTAGCACCGATTAGAACGGTTCCAGTGCCGTTAACAGGGCGCGAATTGTCATGCAACTTTGAACTTTCAAGTCGCATTCAAGTCACGGCAGTGTGAACTAGGGCTTAAAACTTAATTGAACTTTCATGTTAAAAATTGGTAGCTACAACTCAGGTTCATCAACATAAAAACTAAATTCATTTTTTTTTTTTAATTAAAAAGCTGCATCCCGATTAGAAAAGTCTGTTCTCCACTTGAATGCTGTGTCTTTGCTTTGTATGGAAGCAGTGGTCTCTCAGTAGAGGTCAGACACTCCCCGATGAGTCAGTTAATCCTCTCCAATGAGGGAGCAATTGCAAAACAATAGTTTTGACTCAGAAGGTGGTGTGTTTTACCAATGCAGAGAGACCACTGCTTCCACCCTGTGCTCAGGGTCCATCTGCACAGCATCTTGTCAGGAGACAGGCTTTTCTACTCCGGTTGTTGCTAATGTCCGAAAAAAAAAAAAAAAAAAGTTAACTGTAAGAATTTAAACACCTTTAGCCCTGGTTTAGCCCTTTATACCTTTAGCCCTGGCAATTTGACCATTCAAAAAGTGCATGACAAGTCACACCCCATTGCCAGGAAAGGAACCGTTCAAATCGTAGCAAAAGAAAAAAAAGGTCCCTTCGCTACTTTTTTGGGATTGCATTGCGAATTGCATAGACTTCTGTTAAAGTGGAAGTCCATGCTAAAACCCCTACATCTAGAGACACCCAAAATCTAACACTAACCTATCTAGCCCTGTAAAGAAAAAAAAAAAATCAGTATATATAACTCTTCTGCAGGCGATCCGACCCCACGCTGAGCTGTCATCTGCAGCTTCGCTGTGGAGGAGGGTGCAAAGGACACAAACGACAATGGAAGCCCCACAGTAAGTCTATGGGTGACGTCACTTCCCATTCATTTCACAGCTGTTGTCTGAAATGTCTTCGGCAGAAGACACAAAAAAAAAAAAAAAAGTGTATACTGACAGGGCTAGATAGGTTAGTGTTAGATTGTGGGTGTCTATAGATGCAGGGATTTTAGATCAAGCATGGACTTCCACTTTAAATGAAGTCGCAAAGAAATCAGAGGTCCAAATCACACAGATCGGTGGCTTTGAAGGTGCGCTGAAGTAGCGAGATTTCAAAGCCACACTGGTGTGAACTGTAGGATAGGCAGGGGAGCCCAGGGATTACAAGTATATAAAGCAGAATATGTAAGCTATAAAAAAGACCAAATATGTGCAAAGTGACAGGTTTCTTACACCTCCGACTACCAGTTAACATTTGGCCAACTATTTCCTAATGGTTGGCCTTCTTCAGCCCCAGAAGATTTTACCCCCTTCCTGACCAGATCACGTTTTGCGATTCAGCACAGTGTCGCTTTAGCAGCAGGTCGGCAAGTGGTTAAGAAACATCTCAGAAAACACAGGCAAGCTTTTTTGATAATTACTATGGCTCTGTGTCCCCTGATGTATGAAAAGAAAATATTATATCAATTGCTGTGGGTTACTTGTACTTTACACTTGGTAATGGCCTTTGCACTGCTTAGCTGTAAAAGTCAGGAGTTACCTTGGCACAAGTGTGTTGTAACAGAATCCATAGAACAGGAAGAGCCATTTCCTTCAGCTTGTCCACAATAAAACTGTAAAAGAGGAAAATATATAGCCAGAAAAAAAAAAAGGGTTAAAGAGCAACTCCACTCCAAAAAACACCACACACATATATATATATATATATATATATATATATATATATATATATATATATATATATATATATATATATATATATATATATACATACACACACACACACACACACACACATACATATATTATGCAAAAGTTGTAGCATCTGCAAACTATGGGAAAGATTTATGGCATTTTTATTATATATTATTGTTTGTTTTTTTACTAGTAATGGCAGCGATCTGCGATTTGTAGCGGTACTGCAACATTGCGACGGACAGATGACACTTGACACTTTTTTGGGACCATTGGCATTTATACAGCAATCAGTGCTATAAAAATGCACTGGATTACTGCGCAAATGTCACTGGCAGGGAAGGGGTCAACACTAGGGGGCGATCAAGGGGTTAAATGTGTGTTCCCTCAGGATGTTCTAATTGTGTGGGGATGGGAGTGACTAGGAGAGGAGCCATATCGTTTTTCACACACACACACACACACACACACACACACACACACACACACACACAGTCCTCCGGCGGCACGCACAAGCCCTCTGGTGGCCGAAGACGGGTAGCACATACACGTACGGGATTTCGCCCAGGAGTGCCGCAATATATATGCGTGACACGGTTGGCAAGTGGTTAAACACCACACCCTTTCCTTTTTAATCTGAAGCTGCTGCAGTTTTCTAAGAATGCAATGCATTAGCAACCTGGAGGCATAATGTACAGATGGTGTACAGAATACCCCCCAGAAATGTAATTTCCTGCTTCTGTGAAGAATTCTGCACTAAAATACAAGTCAGGTTTTAGGCATCCTCTGCAACAAAAATATAACTTTTAAAAAGGAGTGCTGCAACTTTTCTCACCAGAACCCTGAAAGTGCATCAGCTTCTTGTAATGAATTAGTCACTCCAAGAAATCAGTCCCGCACAAGATGCAAAGTTCCAACAAAGAGCAGAAACAGGCAAAAATCTACAAAGTTTATTAAAATCCCTGCAATGTACGTTGATCACCCAGATGGGAATTTTTTTTTTTTTCCAACAAAAGTGGATTTACTCTTTAAAAGCTTAATTGACCAGCGGTAATCCATACCAGACAAATTGAACAGCATGGTCCCGTGCACTGGTTACAGGAGCGTTGATTGCAAGTAACGAAGGGTTTGAGCCCGGCCCTCCCTTAACCATCAAAATGACACTCAGCAGACGCTGGAAAAGCCGACGAAGAGTCTACAAGTAGGAGACATAAGATAAGGAGTTATGTAGGGAAACAACATTTACATCAATTACTGTGCCCAGTGCCTTGCTACTAGCAATGAGAACTATCCGTTTTAAAGAGAACAATGCTATCACATACACAATTTAATAACCCATGTTCAGTTTATTTGCCTACCAGAGTTAAAGTGGTTGTAAAGGCAGTTTTTTTTATCCCAATGCATTCTATGCATTGGGATAAAAAGCCTTCTGTGTGAATAAGCCCCCCTCATACTTACCTGAGGTCCATCTAGATCCAGCGATGTTGCATGAGAGACTCGGCTGTCTGGGACTCCCGTCCTCTTTGGCTGAGACAGCTGTGCGGTACCAGACAGCAGCAGGAGCCAATGAGAAGAGAAAGGGGGAGGGGCTGAGCCACAGCTGTGACTAAATGGACACCGGGAGCTGCAGCTCAGGTGCCCCATTGCAAGCTGCTTGCTGTGGGGGGGCACGCAACGGGAGGGAGGGGCCAGGAGCAACGAAGAAGGACCTGAGAAGATGAGGATTTGGGCTCCTCTGTGCAAAACCACTGCAACAGAGCAGGTAGGTATAAAGATTTTTTTTTTTTTTTTTTTTTTTTGAGGAAAAAAAAAAAAAAAAAAAAAAAAAAAAAAAAAAAAAAAACAACCCACACAACCCCCACAGATCTGCTAAGGTCTTTAGTGAATTTGAAGATACTACGGCAGTGACGGCGAACCTTGGCACCCCAGATGTTTTGGAACTACATTTCCCATGATGCTCATGCACTCTGCAGTATAGTTGAGGCATCATGGGAAATTAAGTTCCAAAACATCTGGGGTGCCAAGGTTCACCATCACTGTACTAAGAGTGTAGATTAATCACCACCTGCCAGTACTGAGCAGGGAGTCAGCCTACAGATGTGGCCATTGGGTCTACACTGACTGAGCAGTATCAGCAAGGCAAATCGATCGTCTAAAAGGTAGAGTACGAGCTGGAGGCTTGTGTTATTGCCATTGCATTGCCTTGAATGAGGAGCACTGTCAGTCACATTAACTGAATCTGCGAATTACTTTGACTGTAAAAGATTTATCAGGCCCCGCCAGCACCGAGTACAGTCAGCCTATGGATGCTGCCACTAGGTCTGCAAACTCTGTCCTTAGCCGTATAGTGGCTGCACTACCTGCCTGGTTCCGGATGGCCAGCAACATCCAGCATGAATAAGAGTAGATATGAATAAAATAGCATTGATCTAAAGCAGTGATGGCGAACCTTGGCACCCCAGATGTTTTGAAACTACATTTCCCATGATGCTTTTGCACTCTGCAGTGTAGTTGAGCATCATGGGAAATGTAGTTACAAAACATCTGGGGTGCCGAGGTTCACCATCACTGATCTAGAGAGATAGGGGGCAATGGCTAAAGTGTCGTGCTCTGGCTTTCCCATAGAAAGGTCCATAAATTGGGCTTCTGCCTGGGATGGAGCTACAGCCAACAGACACAGAAAAAGATGTCCTTTTAATACACAATGTGGCCACAGATCAGAATGGGATTAAGCACGCCATGCACTAGGTCCCCTGGAGGATTCCACTAAAAATGGCGATACTTCTTCTGTAATCATGCATGCCAAATACACAGATAACTCACCCACCCTGCTTTACTATTTAGGTAACGGAATGAAAAAAAGTGCGTAACACACCTGGTTGCTGTCACCATGGCTGGGTTGACACAGCAACCACAGCCCATGATATGCCAACTCCGGCACATATTTCAAACGGTTGGGACTGCTACAAGAGAAAATAAAATAAATAAATTAGCGTAATGCACAATATGCAAAAACAAACCCAAAGCCTAGACCTGAAAAACATCCGTGATGCCCCTTTAAAAAATGTATTATTTAAAAGAGAACCCATCATGAAAATAGAATTGTATTAAACAGCATGAAAACACAAGCCCAATGTAGGTTTATGTTGATGTTCCAGCCAGACAGAGCTATGGCCTGGCCTTCCAGCGTGTCAGCGCAGCATGAAAACTCCTACAAAAACTTTAAATCAGACACGGATATAAATAAAAATGTCACAAGACTGCTATATATTGCTGATGAGAAAAGGTATTAAGCCATTTGTATTTACTAAAATAACTGCATATCCATCCACCAGATATAGTGAATGCAGGTCCTGGGTTAAGTAACACTTTAAGGTTTGGTTACAATACTGCTTAGCAAATTTGGTTATACTGCATTCCTAGCTACTCATCCATCCAAGCCATGTAACAGAGGAGTCCGAAAAACCGGGGGGGAAAAAAAAAAAAAAAAAAAAAGGGGGGGGGAGATTAACTTACGTGGATTCTGAAAAGGACAGTTCCTGGGGCACCGTCTCAAAACTAGTCAGGTTTATGAAAATCTGGAGAAAGAAACAAAAATCTTTACTAAAATTCTTCTGTTCACTTAATTTTAGGAGTTCAGCATTTTCAGCAATGAAGACTGATCTATCCCCCAAGGAGAGAAGACTTGTTGATTAGATGCACATAACCACTTGAGCATCTGCCTATATTGCCACTGCATTACCAGTGCTGCTGGTCATGCAACACTGAACCCAAATTCATTTGAAATAGTGCTTTCTTTTGGTGGTTTTTAAAGCGGGGTTCCCATAAAAAAAAAAAAAAAAAAAGTAAAAGTCAGCAGCTACAAATACTGCAGCTGCTGACTTTTAATCAGACACTTACCTGTCCCAGGGTCCAGCGATGCAGGGATCGAAGCACCGCTCGCCCCACCCCCCCGCGGCGCCGGCATTTTTAAACTGTGGGCGCCCGGCTGGGGCTTCACAGCCGGGCACCCACTGCGCATGCGCGAGCCGCACGCCGTCACTGGCCTCGCAATCATCTGGGACCGGTCATGTCTCCCAGATGATTGACGGGAGGGTGGAGAGGCGATCTCCCTTCCTGCGCCGAGGGAAGTGACGTCAGGAGCCCAGGCACCGAAAGAGGCAGACTACAAGGGACCCCCTCTAGCAACAGGCATTCAGGGGTGAGTAAAAAAAAAAAAAAAAAAAATTTCTCCAAATGTGGTTTTTTTCATTTTTTTTTTTTTTTTTGAGGTGGAACTCCACTTTAAAGAGGAGGTCCAGCCCTCCCCCACGAAAAAATTAAGTCCGCAGCTACAAAATACTGCAGCTGCTGACTTTTAATATATGGACACTTACCTGTCCAGGGAGCCTGCGATGTCAGCACTCCAGCCGATCTTTGGATCGGCTGTAGCCACCACCATTCCAGAAAAGGGAACCCGGTAGTGAAGCCTTTTGGCTTCACAGCCTGTTACCTACTGCGAATTTCACATTGCCCCAGCGGTGGAAATATTGCTTTAAGTAACATAACTTCCTGATTGCACAATTAAGCCAGGATGACATGATGGCACTCCTCACCTGCATACAGTGCAGCATGCTCTGCTGCTTGTCCTTTAGGGAGAACTTTGGCAGGAGACGCAAAAAGTTTTTCAAGAGAAGGATGATGGCATCTCTGAGGTTCATGAGATCTCTGGTAGAAAAATAGACTTCTTCTTCCTCTTCAGATATATCATCCAGCTTAAATAGAGCACATAAAAGAATGAAGTTCATTAGTGGTAGCTGGATTATTTCCCCCCCATCTTTATTTTTACATAGTGATCCTGCCAGTAACGTAACTTTCTTTTCCTAGGGAGACAACACTTGCTTACTGTACTGCATTTATGGAGAAAGAGTTATCGTCTTAGAGAAGGAAGGGTCAGCCCAACAGAATACCTCCCCCTACTGAAGAAAAAAAAAAAAAAAAAAAAAAAAAAAAAACACCCCACTACACACACTGCACTGTTTTGCAAAGCACAGTGATTGCACTTTCTGCTTGCTTCTTGGACTCTGAAGCAAGCAAAACGCTATTCAAAGTAATGGAAAAAGATTCAGGAGGAAATCCCAATCATGTGACCTGTCAAAATCAAATGACAGGCCTCTCCTCCAATCACAAAGCTCCTAAGGAAAAATCTCCAGACTACACCTCAGCCTGCATTTTATGAAATGTATTTAAAATGCAGGCTGAGGCATGGTGGGAGTACCACAGCATATGATAAATACATCACTAAGACTATGGAAAGAACTAAGGTTGCGTCATCCATAAACAGTTAGACCCCCATTGACACTTGCGAAAGGGGCTCTTTGCGATTAGCTGAGGGAGACCCAGCAGAGGATACCTGCAATTGGCTCCCATGGCTGATCGCATGTAAAATCGATTGTGCAGCAATGCTGATCAGCCCTGGACACAGATTGCCTGGCTACCTGCCTGCAGCAAAACACAGGGAACCCCTGCATCTAATTACATATGGTCCCATTCACAAGTGTAAATGGGACCCTACAAGCACTCTTTTCATGGCGAGAAATCTAAAGCACCAAACGCCATGGATCTGGGCTAAGCATCTTGAAACGTTCTCCATTCAGCAAAGTTACCTCTTCCATCTCTCTTCGCACAGGCCTGGGACGTTTTCTGCCTCCACGATTGTCTCCTTGAGAGCTTTTAACGGTGTCCTTTTTCCTTTTGCGGTTGGAGTCCGGGTCCTGTGGCCAACACTTCTCCAGGGTGTTCACACATTTATCAAACAAGACAGGGTGAAACACCTGATTGGCAACACTGCCTGCCGTATTAAAGGAGGACAGACATTAAAAAGGTGAGTAAAAGTTTGTTTTAAAGCCCCTCTCAGTCACTAACTGGAGCTCACAAAAGGGCTGAGAACTCTCCTCCTACCCCCCGTAACAGTGCTAGGGCAAATCATCAAGTAGCAGTGCCACCACGTGATAATAAAATGTGTCACATGCGCCTCTGCACTGGGTATTTTTTTACTCTTGGCCAACAGGATGAAGTGGTAGAAAGATTATGTGCTGCTGGGGAGAGTGGCATGGGCACAGCGCAGGTATTCTTTAGGTGTACACATCGAAGGCTACCATACCAAACAAAAAATATTTCCCAGCACTTACCAACCAGTCTGCAAAACAACCAAACTGGCCATGTCTACTAACAGTTTACGTTAAAAACAGAGGGTTTTTTTTTTTTGCACACATTTGCAAATACACCATATTACCAAAAGTATTAGGACACCCGTCCTTACACGCACATGAACTTTAATGGCATCCCGGTCTTATTCTGTAGGGTTCAATATTGAGTTGGTCCACCCTTTGCAGCTGTAACAGCTTCAGCTCTTCTGGGAAGGCTGTCCACAAGGTTTAGGAGTGTGTCTATGGGAATGTTTGACCATTCTTCCAGAAGCGCATTTGTGAGGTCAGGCACTGATGTTGGACGAGAAGGCCTGGCTCGCTGTCTCCACTCCAATTTATCCCAATGGCGTTTCTATTGGGTTGATGCCAGTCCGGTTCCTCCACCCCAAAGTCGCTCATCCATGTCTTAATGGACCTTGCTTTGTGCACTGGTGTGCAGTTATGTTGGAACAGAAAGGGACCATCCCCAAACTGTTTCCACAAAGTAGGGAGCATGAAATTGTCCAAAATGTCTTTTGAAATTGTCCAAAAGGTATGCTGACGTCTAAAGAGTTTCCTTCACTGGAACAAAGGGGCCAGCCCAACCCTTGAAAAACAATCCTACACCATAATCCCCCCTTCACCAAATGATTTGGACCAGTGCACAAAGCAAGGTCCATAAAGACATGGATGAACGAGTTTGGGGTGGAGGAACTTGACTGGCCTGCACAGAGTCTTGACCTCAACACCTTTGGGATGCATTTGAGTGGAGACTGTGAGATAGGCCTTCTAATCCAATATCAGTGCCTGACCTCACAAATGTGCACGTCTGGAAGAATGGTCAAACATTCCTATAGACACACTCCTAAACCTTGTGGACGGCCTTCCCAGAAGAGTTGAAGCTGTTATAGCTGCAAAGGGTGGGCCAACTCAATATTGAACCCTACGGAGTAAGACTGGGATGCCATTAAATTTCACGTGCGTTTAAAGGCCGTCGTCCCAATACTTTCGGAGTTCGTATAATAGATTGTTTAACCACTACACATCCTGTGCACGCTCCCTGCCCGCGCCCTGTAGGGCGCGCGCCGAGCGCGCTGTGATCACCAAGTCACTGAGACTCGGCTGAACACCAATCCAAGTAAGGGGCCGGTCCCGGCCCCTTACCATGCGTTCAGCTGTCAGCCAATTACAGCTGATCACATGATGTAAACAAAAGATCGGTAATCGTTTTATTTTTCTACTCACGCTGACAGCGTGAGTAGAAAAAAAAGCCGATCACCGGCTCAGATGTGAGGAACATCGGTCCCCAAGTGGAAGAGGCACATCTGCCTCATCAGTGCCACCTAACAGTGCCCACAGTGCCACCTATCAATGCCCACCTGTAGTGCCAGTGCCACCTGACAGTGCTGCCCATCACTGCCGCCCATCAGTGCCCATCACTGCCGCCTCATCAGCGTACATCAATGAAGGAGAAAAATTACCGTTTTAAATTTTTTATAACAAAATATAAAAAAATTTTTTTTTTTAAATTCAGTTTTTTACATTTTTTTTTTAACAAAAAGTAAAAACTGCAGAGGTGATCAAATACCACCAAAAGAAAGCTCTATTTGTGGTGAAAAAATGATAAAAATTTCATTTGGGTACAGTGTTGTATGACCGCGCAATTGTCATTCAAAGTGCAACAACACTGAAAGCTGAAAATTGGTCTGGATAGGAGGGGGGGTTTAAGTGCCCAGTAAGCAAGTGGTTAAAGCAGAGTTCTGCCCCTCTCCAAAAATTATGTCAGCAGATACAAATACTGTACTGTAGCTGCTGACTATTAGGGCACTTAAAGCGTTATTTATTTATTTTGGTAACAAAGATCCGGCTCCTTTAAAAGCATTTTATACAGCACAGTGCTTGTGCTGTGTAATTTGGCCCCATGTATCACCTGAAATACCTGGCTGATCCTGCCCTCTCACCTGTAATCTGACTACAGTGTATCATGGCTGCTGACCCCCGACACCGTGGTCAGCTTATGTGTCTCCGTCACCCGCTATCTCCTCTGCTTTCCTTTATCCTCTAACACCTCCCCGTCAGCTTTGTGTCCGTGCCACGCTGCACCCCACCCCTTCCCGCTGCTGAAATTACATACATTTTGACACCATCTTCTCTGTTTAATCATGTAAAGTGCCCCAGTGTCTGTGCCTTATACAAATAATGCACTATATACCTGTTTTCACAGCACTGATCGGCACTCACATGACCCGCTGTCTCTTTCCTCTCTCACATGACAGCTGCAGCGGGCCCTCTCTCCTCCTCCCCTCCTGACTGATGTCAGCCATGCCCGCTGCAGCTGTCAGGTCGAGAGAGGAGAGAGGCAGCGGGTCATGTGAGCGCCGATCAGCACTGTGAAACAGTTAGATACTGCATTATTTTTATAAGGAACAGACACTGGGGCACATTACATGATTAAACAGAGGATACTGTAAAGTGTATATAGTGGGTTAATCACTTTACTGTCCAGGCACCCAGCGGTGTCTGCAGATTCTTGAATCGGCTCTCAGGTGCTGGCGCCCCCCATCTCGGCTAAGGGAAGCCGGCAGTGAAGCCTTGCGGCTTCATAGCCGGTTTCCTACTGCACATGCGCAAATCACGTCGCGCTGTGAACAGTCTAGCTGGGGGGGGGGGGGCAAAGTTCCAGCTCACGCCGTCAAAGCGAACTAAGCTGGAAGTGGGAGCGGGTATTTGTCAGAACCAGGTACCAGCTCCCCCCTAAAGTTGTTAAATCTGGCAGAGGAGGGGGGCAGACAAGCAGAGTTTCTCTCTTAGGGAGGAGCTCCGTTTTAAGGGCAGGTATGCCAGGAGGAAGCCCACCCCTCCTTAAAGGTACAAGGACGCACGTGACGACCAGCAAATAGCACAATTGCAGCCAACAGCCAATCCAGGGTCACACTATCCATTCTATGTGCTCCTACTATAGAGACTCTGGAAATTTAGACATAGGAGCGCGGTATATACAGGAGGTCTCTTGGTGTGAGCATTGTGGCTTTCGCATACATTTGCAAAAGTGTGGAAAAAAAAAAAAAAAAATGTAAACTGTAAGACAGGGCCAATTTGCTTTCTTTGCAGGCTGGTTGGTAAGTGTGCTGGGAAATCATTTCTTTGTGATGTGCATTGCCCTTTCATGTGCCCCTTGCTGTAAAAGTGGCAAGTTATAGATTGGGGAGGTTGCCCCTTTTTTGTACATTTCTACTATACACCAACTTTCCACAATGGGAGCTGTGTAGCTGCCAAATGAGCATCAGACACTTACCGGGTATCTCCAGAAGCAGGAAGTACAGGCCAGCCGCATGCAGGGCCAGACACTTTTGCATATACCCCGCTTTCTTATTCTCTCCAACGTGGACAAAGTGGTAGAGCACAACCACCAGGGAGTTACGACAAATGTCATTCTCAGCAAATAGAGCCCAGACACTCTGCAAAACAGACATGTACAATTACTAACAGAAGGAAAACACATTGTAGCTTAACAGCTCTTTATACATATAGACTAACTGTTGCACGGTAGCTTCAAAACACTGGATCACTGACCTGGAACAAGCATGCAGGTAAAAACGTCTGACCTTTCTTTACCCAACTAGCATCCTGGTCAGTAATTTAGAAATTAGAGAAGTTCTGGAGCCAGGCAATGGGCATTCAAATATTAAACATTATTTTATGGATCACTCCCCATTTTGGAGCAAAGGTCTGCTCCAACAAGCAGTGAATAAACTTCAATGTCTAACTGTTTTCAGAAAATCTGGAATTACTCCCCAATTTGTAGGCAGGCTCTCCTACCAGTGCCAACATCTCATCCTAATGATGTGGCTGCTGGTCCTTGCACTGTTGGCGACAACAATAGAAAGAGTATGGTCTAGTCAAGCTAGAGACGACCAAGAAGAGTGAACTTGGGGTACTGGCAATCACATTCCCCCCTCCTCCCAGGAAAATGTATTTTCCTGACTAAACATGTTGGGCGGAGCCACCTACTGACGTCATCGTGTTCCAGAAAGTGGACTTTTTATGCTGGCTGATTTTTTTTTTTTTTTATGTCTGCATGGGAGTATTTCTTTGTTTAAGAAATGTATTAGGAGATTTTTTTTAATACTATACTGTGTTTGTTTGCATTACATGAATGTTAGCATTGAAAATTCCGATACAAGCGCTTGATCAGTGGTGTCCCTGGTGGATAGAGAAGTGGTCCAAGAGGAGGCCTTGGGGTCCATGATAACTGCTTATGACCACCCTTGAGAATTGTGTCATGGGGAGCTGGTAAACAAGCATTCCTATTATCACAAATCTAAAAGGTCTTTGAAGGGGTTTTATTTTACCTGCTCCACACTTGGAGATGGGACCATTTGTGGACACTTTACTTGATTTACTCAAGTTTATAATTTATGCCCATTTTCTATATTCAAATCTATGTTTGAGAATTAAGGTTTATGTTGTTTGTAATTTATATTTTATGGTTATTAGTCAAGTGCAACATTTCAATCCCAATATGTACCAATGGGGAGAAAGGGTCCTGAGACCACTCATTAAAGGGGTATTAAACCTAAAACCAAAAATATAATATACCTGTACTGCAGCTTACCAATCTTGGTGGTGGAATTAGTTTTCTCCCCCCCCCCCCCTCCGTTTCACCTGCTGACAATACGGGACACCCCTGCGGGCGCGCTCCCGTGTCCTGCTGCTGCGTCTATTGGCACAGACAGCAGGACTCTGCTCCGCCCCCCCCAGCGCCCACATCATTGGATTTAATTGACAGCAGCGGGAGCCAATGGCTGTGCTGCTATCAATATATCCAGTAAGGATGTGTTATATCCAATTAGCTGGTGTGCTTGTTCCCTTTGTGGGAATTACGGGGCTCAGGTAAGTATAAGGGGGGCCCGGGGTCGCTGCTGCAGTAAAGAAGGTTTTTCACCATAATGCATAGAATGCATTAAGGTGAAAAACGCAGAGGGTTTACAACTCCTTTAAGGTTTGTTGTACCTTCGTCATGAAGTGGCTAATTACTCTTTACCTGTCCAGAGTTGGGCTCTTATACCAAGCCCTCATTAATCTCCATAGCAGCAAACTTTATGGAATAATTGCTCTGCAAATTTTGAAGCTTCTTTGTTTTACTTTCACTTGCTCAGCTCCCCCTTCCAGCCTTCTAACAAACACAGATTTTAGACCGGTCAGACTTTAGGCTCACACTAAAATGCGGTGCGGGAAACCCACGTACTGTGCACATTTAAGACGCACCGCAGTTGTGATCTGCAGCAAGTGTCAATGTTAAGTTAACGACACCCTAAACACAGTGCATTTGCCTGCACCAGATCGCATGGTACAAGCGTAGAAGTGCCTACTTTTGGTGTGATTCAGTGCGCCATTCAAAACGAATGGCCTTAAATTGCAGTGAATAGAGCAATTGCAGCGCGTCCCTGTGCAATTCATTGTGTGAACTGAGGCTTACTGAGTCTCTTGTTAATGTTGAGGATCAATCGTTTCCACAGTGCCTGACACTACAGAGGTCAGTGGGGGATTATTCTATACTGTACTTACAGCTTATTAGGAATATGTATATATGTCAGTAGCCATAACCTGGCTTCACATACAACTCACCCGTGTGTTCTCCTGATCGGCAGAAGCGAATGGCAGCAGACTGTCATACAGGTTGGTAAACACCTCCACTCCGTTCTCTACGATTTCAGCCTCCACCCTTGGATCCAGAGGCTCCGTCTCAGTAAATTCCAACTCCCAGACAGAGTCCACCCATGCTGGAAGTAGAGGATAGAATCAGATTTCATTAGAATGGTCATTGTCCCCAGACCCCCCCCCCCCCCCTTCATTCCCGACAATGATACAAATTCTCTATCCTATGGGGAACTGCAGAGGGGACCCCCCCCCTGCAACATGCTGGGACTGCTAGAAGAGAGGGACCCCCGCTCTCCCACGTTGGGACTGATGGCAGAGAGGGATCCCCCCCGGTCCCACGTTGGGACTGATGGCAGAGAGGGATCCCCCCCGGTCCCACGTTGGGACTGATGGCAGAGAGGGATCCCCCCCGGTCCCACGTTGGGACTGATGGCAGAGAGGGATCCCCCCCGGTCCCACGTTGGGACTGATGGCAGAGAGGGATCCCCCCCGGTCCCACGTTGGGACTGATGGCAGAGAGGGATCCCCCCCGGTCCCACGTTGGGACTGATGGCAGAGAGGGATCCCCCCCGGTCCCACGTTGGGACTGATGGCAGAGAGGGATCCCCCCCGGTCCCACGTTGGGACTGATGGCAGAGAGGGATCCCCCCCGGTCCCACGTTGGGACTGATGGCAGAGAGGGATCCCCCCCGGTCCCACGTTGGGACTGATGGCAGAGAGGGATCCCCCCCGGTCCCACGTTGGGACTGATGGCAGAGAGGGATCCCCCCCGGTCCCACGTTGGGACTGATGGCAGAGAGGGATCCCCCCCGGTCCCACGTTGGGACTGATGGCAGAGAGGGATCCCCCCCGGTCCCACGTTGGGACTGATGGCAGAGAGGGATCCCCCCCGGTCCCACGTTGGGACTGATGGCAGAGAGGGATCCCCCCGGTCCCACGTTGGGACTGATGGCAGAGAGGGATCCCCCCCGGTCCCACGTTGGGACTGATGGCAGAGAGGGATCCCCCCCGGTCCCACGTTGGGACTGATGGCAGAGAGGGATCCCCCCCGGTCCCACGTTGGGACTGATGGCAGAGAGGGATCCCCCCCGGTCCCACGTTGGGACTGATGGCAGAGAGGGATCCCCCCCGGTCCCACGTTGGGACTGATGGCAGAGAGGGATCCCCCCCGGTCCCACGTTGGGACTGATGGCAGAGAGGGATCCCCCCCGGTCCCACGTTGGGACTGATGGCAGAGAGGGATCCCCCCCGGTCCCACGTTGGGACTGATGGCAGAGAGGGATCCCCCCCGGTCCCACGTTGGGACTGATGGCAGAGAGGGATCCCCCCCGGTCCCACGTTGGGACTGATGGCAGAGAGGGATCCCCCCCGGTCCCACGTTGGGACTGATGGCAGAGAGGGATCCCCCCCGGTCCCACGTTGGGACTGATGGCAGAGAGGGATCCCCCCCGGTCCCACGTTGGGACTGATGGCAGAGAGGGATCCCCCCCGGTCCCACGTTGGGACTGATGGCAGAGAGGGATCCCCCCCGGTCCCACGTTGGGACTGATGGCAGAGAGGGATCCCCCCCGGTCCCACGTTGGGACTGATGGCAGAGAGGGATCCCCCCCGGTCCCACGTTGGGACTGATGGCAGAGAGGGATCCCCCCCGGTCCCACGTTGGGACTGATGGCAGAGAGGGATCCCCCCCGGTCCCACGTTGGGACTGATGGCAGAGAGGGATCCCCCCCGGTCCCACGTTGGGACTGATGGCAGAGAGGGATCCCCCCCGGTCCCACGTTGGGACTGATGGCAGAGAGGGATCCCCCCGGTCCCACGTTGGGACTGATGGCAGAGAGGGATCCCCCCCGGTCCCACGTTGGGACTGATGGCAGAGAGGGATCCCCCCCGGTCCCACGTTGGGACTGATGGCAGAGAGGGATCCCCCCCGGTCCCACGTTGGGACTGATGGCAGAGAGGGATCCCCCCCGGTCCCACGTTGGGACTGATGGCAGAGAGGGATCCCCCCCGGTCCCACGTTGGGACTGATGGCAGAGAGGGATCCCCCCCCGGTCCCACGTTGGGACTGATAGCAGAGAGGGATCCCCCCCGGTCCCATGTTGGGACTGATAGAGAGGGATCCCCCCCGGTCCCATGTTGGGACTGATAGAGAGGGATCCCCCCTGGTCCCATGTTGGGACTGATAGCAGAGAGGGATCCCCCCCTATCCCATGTTGGGACTGATAGCAGAGAGGGATCCCCCCCTATCCCATGTTGGGACTGATAGCAGAGAGGGATCCCCCCCGGTCCCCTGTTGGGACTGATAGCAGAGAGGGATCCCCCCCGGTCCCCTGTTGGGACTGATAGCAGAGAGGGATCCCCCCCGGTCCCCTGTTGGGACTGATAGCAGAGAGGGATCCCCCCCGGTCCCCTGTTGGGACTGATAGCAGAGAGGGATCCCCCCCGGTCCCCTGTTGGGACTGATAGCAGAGAGGGATCCCCCCGGTCCCATGTTGGGACTGATAGCAGAGAGGGATCCCCCCCGGTCCCCTGTTGGGACTGATAGCAGAGAGGGATCCCCCCCGGTCCCATGTTGGGACTGATAGCAGAGAGGGATCCCCCCCGGTCCCCTGTTGGGACTGATAGCAGAGAGGGATCCCCCCCGGTCCCATGTTGGGACTGATAGCAGAGAGGGATCCCCCCCGGTCCCATGTTGGGACTGATAGAGAGGGATCCCCCCGGTCCCATGTTGGGACTGATAGCAGAGAGGGATCCCCCCCGGTCCCATGTTGGGACTGATAGCAGAGAGGGATCCCCCCCTATCCCATGTTGGGACTGATAGAGAGGGACCCCCTATCCCATGTTGGGACTGATAGCAGAGAGGGATCCCCCCAGTCCCATGTTGGGACTGATAGCAGAGAGGGATCCCCCCAGTCCCATGTTGGGACTGATAGCAGAGAGGGATCCCCCCGGTCCCATGTTGGGACTGATAGCAGAGAGGGATCCCCCCAGTCCCATGTTGGGACTGATAGCAGAGAGGGATCCCCCCAGTCCCATGTTGGGACTGATAGCAGAGAGGGATCCCCCCAGTCCCATGTTGGGACTGATAGCAGAGAGGGATCCCCCTATCCCATGTTGGGACTGATAGCAGAGAGGGATCCCCCCAGTCCCATGTTGGGACTGATAGCAGAGAGGGATCCCCCCCCTATCACATGCTGGGACTGTAATGACAGCCCTGCCCCCTCCCCGGTGCTCACCTCTCCTCAGGCTCCGCAGCCCGAAGCGGCCCAGGGCCTCCAACACCGCCGCCTCCGTGTCAGCCATCAGCCGGTCTCTGCTATCCCCTCTCCTTCGTTAGGAGGGCAGCGCCAAAACCAAACACAAACCCACCAACCAGCGCACTCCCTTCAGAGACGTCACCACGGAGCGCCGGTGTCCCGCCCTGAATCCACGGTCGCCATGTTATGTCCTGGCTGAGTTTCACTTCCAGACACGGCAGCTGCCAGTAAGTAACATGGAAGCCGCTCGACGACGGACATCCATTGCTCTGCGCATGCGGATCATCTTGGTTCCCCGGTGTCCATGTTTGCTCCGGGCAAGTTGCCCTTTCCGCGCATGCGCACAATGCAGCCCCCGTTAGCCTTTGCAAAGCCGGCACATGCGCAGTGTGCGGAGCACAGGCAGCAACGGAGAGCGGGGGGGGCTCCGGGGGAAATCGGTGCAGAGCTGTCAGTGATCCTGATCGCCGGGGCCGGACTCCGCCATGAGCTTCTTCGGCTTCGGCCCGTCTGCCGAGCTGGACGTCACCCTGAGCGATGCGGAGAGCCGCCGGCGGGTGGAGCACAAGACGGAGGACGGCAAGAAGGAGAAATATTTCCTCTTCTATGACGGGGAGACCGTGTCCGGCCGGGTCACCGTCACCCTGAGGAGCCCGGGCAAGAGGCTGGAGCACCAAGGCCTGAAGATCGAGTTCATCGGCCAGATCGGTGAGATGGGGGTCTGGGGGGGGCGACCGATCGTTCTGTGATGAGCTAGTGGCGTAACCGGGGGCGACGAGCTTGAGGTGTAACCAGGGGCGACGAGCTTGAGGCGTAACCGGGGGCGACGAGCTTGAGGCGTAACCGGGGGGAGACAAACTGGAGGCGTAACCGGGGGGGCGACGAGCTGGAGGCGTAACCGGGGGGGCGACGAGCTGGAGGCGTAACCGGGGGGCGACGAGCTGGAGGCGTAACCGGGGGGCGACGAGCTGGAGGCGTAACCGGGGGGCGACGAGCTGGAGGCGTAACCGGGGGGCGACGAGCTGGAGGCGTAACCGGGGGGCGACGAGCTGGAGGCGTAACCGGGGGGGCGACGAGCTGGAGGCGTAACCGGGGGGCGACGAGCTGGAGGCGTAACCGGGGGGCGACGAGCTGGAGGCGTAACCGGGGGGCGACGAGCTGGAGGCGTAACCGGGGGGCGACGAGCTGGAGGCGTAACCGGGGGGCGACGAGCTGGAGGCGTAACCGGGGGGCGACGAGCTGGAGGCGTAACCGGGGGGCGACGAGCTGGAGGCGTAACCGGGGGGCGACGAGCTGGCGGCGTAACCGGGGACAACGAGCTGGAGACATGTAACCGGGGGCGACGAGCTGACCGAGCGTGCTTTGCTTTCTTCAACCTGAAAATCCCGTGTCATCGATCGCGAGACGGGGAGCGCTGAGGGCGTTGATTGGGGTCCCATAGACGTGAGGAAGAGCTGACAATCTATCTGCGTAGAACGCGTGGCGTCACGGCGTCTGTAGACGTAAATTCGGGGGGCTAAAGATTGCTAACGTACTGCACTGAGCTTGTGGCAAAGCAGATCGATTGTTAGCTCTTCTGGTTGCTGATTTACCACTGTGGGCACGATGGCGCCACAAGCTCAGTGCAGAACCATCATTAGCTCTTTTACCCCCCACCGATTTACGTCTACAGGCTCCGTGACGCCACGTGTTCAGTGCAGATCGATTGTCGGCTCTTTCTAACGTCTATGGGACCCCAATCATCGCCCTTAGCGATCCCCGTTTCGCGATCAATGACACGCCCACAGTGGTAAATCAGCGACCAGAAGAGCTCACAATCTGCTCTGAACATGTGGCGTCATGCTGCCTGTAGATATAAATTGGGGTGGTGGAAGAGCCGACGATCCTTCTGTACCGAACGCGTGTCGTCGCGGCACCTGTAGACGTAAATGGGGGGGCCAAAAGAGCTAACGATCGATCTGCTCTGAGCTTGTGGCCTCACGGCACTTGTACATATAAATTGGGGTGACTGAAGAGCTGTCTATCGATCTGTTCTAAACTTGTGGGATCACAGCACCTGTAGATGCAAATGGGGTGGTGGGGGAGAGCGCAGGAAGTGCTGACAATCGATTTGCACAGAACTTGTGGGGTCATAATGCCTTCGTGGTAAACTGAGGACGGAAGAGCTGCCGATCATTCTTTGTTAAACTTGTGGCATCAAGGTGCCTGTAGACATAAATCAGGGGTCGGGAGCCGATCATCATTCTGTGTTGAGCTTGTGTTGTCATGGACCTGTAGGCGTAAATCAGTGGCTGGAAGAGCCGACGATCGATCTGCACTGAGCTTGTGGCGTCATCACGCCCATAGTGGTAAATCAGCGACCAGAAGAGCTGACAGTCTGCTCTGAACATGTAGCGTCTGTAATTGTAAATTGGACAGGGGAGTGGAAGAGCTGACGATCAATCTGTCCTTGTGGCGTCATGTTGCCTGTCGATATAAATTGAGTTGGCAGAAGAGCCGACGATTCTTCTGCACTAAACACGTGGCGTTACGGCACCTTTTGGCGTAAATTGGGGAGAAAGAGCTGACGATCGCTCTGCACTGCATTTGTGACGTCGTCACGCCCACAGTGGTAAATCGGCAACCAGAAGAGCTGACAATCGATCGGCTCTGAACACGTAGCGTTTTTTGCATCTCTAGGCATAAATTGGAGACCGAAAACGCTGACGATCGTTCTGCGCTGAGCTTGTGGCGTCACAGCACCTGTAGATGTTAATTGGGCGGAAGAGCTGGCGATCAGTCTGCGATTGTGGCGTCATGGCACTTGTAGATCTAAATTGGGGTGGCGGAAGAGCTGACAATCTATCTGCTCTAATCTTGTGGGATTACCTGTAGATGCAAATTGGGGGGGGGGGGGGGTAGAAGAGCTGGCGATCGATGCGCAGTGTTCTTGTGGTGTTACCTAAATGGGGGGGGACTGACAATTGTTCCGTGTTGAGTCCATGGGACCTTCATGCTTATAGTGGTAAATCGGGAAGCAGAAAATCTGACAATCGATCTGCACTTATCTTGTGATGTCATCAGGCCCATAGTGGTAAATTGGCGGTCAGAAGAGCTGACAATCATTCCGCGTGGAACTTGTTTCATCTTGATGCCTAGAGATGTAAAAGAAGGGCTGCCGATCGTTCTGTGAAGGTGTAAATTGGGGGCAGGAAGAGCGGACAGTCGTTCTGGGTTGAGCTCCTGACGTCATGGCGCCTGTAGACGTAAACTGGGGGTAGGCCTGGAAGAGCTGACGATCGTTCTTTGTTGAACTTGTGGCATCAAGGTGCCTGTAGACATAAATCGGGGGGGCCAAGAGAGCTGGCCATCCTGTGTTGAGCTTGTGTTGTCATGATGCCTGTATATGCAAATCGGCGATCGGAAGAGCTGACAATCGTTCTACATTGAGCTTGTAGAGTCATGGGCCTGTAGCTGTAAATCAGTGGCTGGAAGAGCTGTCGATCGATCTGCACTGAGCATGTGGCAGAAGAGCTAATGACCATTAAGCTTGTGAAGTCACGTTGACTGTATACATAGATACATGACCAGAAGAGCTGACAATCATTCTGGGTTGAGCTTGTGGCATCATGCTACCTGTTGTCATAAATTAGTCGAAAAGAGCTAACGATCGTTCTGCATTGAGCTTGTGGTGTCATAATGACTCATGACATAATTCAGGGGGCTGATAGAGCTGACGATCGTTCTGTGTTGAGCTTGTGTGTCTCAAGACGTAAATCGTGCACCAGAAGTCAATCGATCTGCATTGAGCTTATGGTGCCTATAGATGTAAATTATAGGCAGTTGAGCGATTAATCATTCTGTGCTAAGCGTGTGGCGTTCTCCTGCCCACAGTGGTAGGAGCTGTCGATCGTTCAGAGGTGAGCTTGTGGCATCCTAGTGCCTCATGATGCAATTCAGTGGACGGAGGAGCTCACAATCGCTCTGCACTGAGCTCCTGGTGTCATCAGTGGACAGAGGAGCTGATAATTGTTCTGCGTTGAACTTGTGACATCACGGTGCCTGCAGACATAAATCGGCGATCAGAAGAGCTGACAGTTGTTTGCATTACACTTGTGACATCATAGTGCCTCAAAACATAAATCAGAGGCAGGGGGAGCTGTCAGTCATTCTACACTAAACTTGTGTCCATTTGCTTTATCTATGTCAAGCAATGATGGGCTCAGATGGATTTTCACTCGATGGTCAAGCTTCTTTGGTTGCTGGGACACAGGCGGTCAGACTGTGCAGTGCCTATCATTAGGATGCCAGCGGCTGCAACATGCAGTGTAATTGGTTGCTAGGATGCAGAGTGAGCTAAATATCATCTAGCATCTTTTATTGCTAGGACACAGGCAGCTGGACTACTTGGTATCATTGGTTGCTAGGATTCCTGCGGCTGCGCCATATAGTGTCATTGGTTGCTAGGATGCAGACTAAGCTGAATAGCATCTTTCATTGCTAGGGCACGGGCAGCTGGGCTACATGGCATCATTGGTGCTAGGAGACCAGTGGCTGTGCCATGCAGCGTCATTGGTTGCTAGGATGCAGAATAGCATCTTTCATTGCTAAGGCCTGGGCAGCTGGGCTACATGCCATCATTTGTGCTAGGATGCCAGCGGCTGTGCCATGCAGCGTCACTAGTTGCTAGGATGCAGAAGAGCATCTAGCATCTTTCATTGCTAAGGCCTGGGCAGCTGGGCTACATGCCATCATTGGTGCTAAGATGCCAGCGGCTGTGCCATGCAGCGTCATTAGTTGCTAGGATGCAGACTAAGCTGAATAGCATCTTTCATTGCTAGAGCACAGGCAGCTGGGCTACATGGCATCATTGGTTACTAGGATGCCAGCGGCCATGCCACATAGCATTGTGCATTCCCTTGGTGTCGGGGCTTCGGCCACCTGACCCATAACAATCAATGTGGTTATGTGACCTGGCTGCTTGTTCCCTAGCAACTAATTAAGCAGAACTCAATGTTAGTAATGCCTACAAATCAGGCTTCTATCAGGAGAGGAGCACATAAGCTGGAAAGCATTGGTTGCTGGCACACAGGTGGTCAGACTGCACAGTGTCAATTGTTGCTAGGATGCCAGCGGCTGTGCCATGCAGTGTCTTTGGTTGCTAGGATGCTGACAGCTGCGCCATGCAGTGTCTTTGGTTGCTAGGATGCTGACAGCTGCGCCATGCAGTGTCTTTGGTTGCTAGGATGCCGGCAGCTGCGCCATGCAGTGTCTTTGATTGCTAAAATCCGGAAGCTGGCCCATGCAGTGTCTTTGGTTGCTAGGATGCCGGCAGCTGGGTCATGCAGTGTCTTTGGTTGCTAGGATTCCGGCAGCTGGGCCATGCAGTGTCTTTGGTTTCTAGGATGCCGGAAGCTGCGCATGCAGTGTCCTTGGTTGCTAGGATGTCGGCAGCTGTGCCATCCAGTGTCTTTGGTTGCTAGGATGCCGGAAGCTGCGCTATGCAGTGTCTTTGGTTGCTAGGATGCCAGAAGCTGCACTATGCAGTGTCATTGTTAGGATGCAGATGAGCTGAATAGCATCTAGCGTCTTTCGATGCTAGGGCACAGGCACCTGAGGCACGTTGCATCATTGGTTGCTAGGACGTAGGTGGCCAGGCCACACAGCATCGTGTATTTCCTTGGTGTAGGTCACCTGACTCATAACAACCAATGAGGTTATGTGACCTGACTGCTTGCTCCCTAGCAAATAATTAAGCAGAGCGCAATGTTAGAAACCCGATTTCTGGGCATTACTATCAGGGGAGGAGCACAGAACCTGGAAAGCATTGGTTGTTGGGACACAGGTGGTCAGACTGAACAGCGCCAGTCATTGCTAGGATGCCGGCCGCTGCGCCATGCAGTGTCTTTGGTTGCTAGGATGCCGGCAGCTGCGCCATGCAATGTCATTGGTTGATAGGATGTAGACTCAGCTAAAAAGCTTCTAGCATCTTACATTGCTAGGGTACAGGCAGCTGGGTCACATGGCATCATTGGTTGCTAGGACACAGGCGGCCAGGCCACACAGCATCATGCATTTCCTTGCTGTGGGCAGCTTTGCCATCTGACTAATAACAACCAATGAGGTTATGTGACCTGGCTGCTTGTTCAATAGCAACTTATTAAGCAGAGCTCAATGTTAGTAACGGCCACAAATCGGGCTTCTGTCAGGGGAGGTGCACAGAAGCTGGAAAACAAGGAATAAAGAAGGGATTTTCTTCACATTTCAAAAGTGCTTTGTTGGAGAGGCCAATTTAGAGCTTTAGAAATAAACATAAGGACCTGTCTCAAATATTTGTAATGATTATGAGCGTTTCTTTTTAATTGCACCCCAACGCACACCGTCAGTGCTCTGCAGAGAGGAGGCTGTGTGCATGGCAATGCGCTGCTTTGTATTTCGTGAAATAGATCAGGATCTGTGCGCTGAAGTGTGTTCACAGCCCATTCAGAATGAATTAGCTTCTTAACACAATGCGCCTCGTCGCCCAAACATTTTGTCTCATGAATGGGTCCATAGATTATACAATCAGATTGTAACATTCATAATGCAGATGGAACTGCAGATCAATAGTTATCCCTGGTCCACCAGTGTCAGCCGACCCACTGAACATTCCTCCCACATTCATCTTTCTAGCACGGGTGGTGCAGACCGGTGGTCAGGTGCCATTGTTAGGCTGTGTGCCCCTTCACCCGTTTTACTAATCTGATCATCCTCATATTACAGATCATAATTGATCTTTCTTCCTCTGCCTTGTTGAATGTTCCTGATATACTGTATTCTGTATTTTTATGTTACAATCTGCAAAATGCGCTGTGGCCAAACCGTGAGATTTTAATCGGTTTAATTAAGTGAGAGATTTCACTTCTCACTGATGTCTGTCCTGGTAGGAATGGCTGTGCGGCTAGTGAAGTCGTTCCAGGACATTGTACAAGAAGATGTGAGAGCTAACCAGAAATAAATGTCCTTACATTGGTGATCAGTGGGAAGAATGTTCCTTACATTGGTGATCAGTGGGAAGAATGCTCCTTACATTGGTGATCAGTGGGAAGAATGCTCCTTACATTGGTGATCAGTGAGAAGAATGTTCCTTACATTGGTGGTCAGTGGGAAGAATGTTCCTTACATTGGTGGTCAGTGGGAAGAATGTTCCTTACATTGGTGGTCAGTGGGAAGAATGCTCCTTACAAAAAGTAAACACAGAACCTGGAGATGAACTGCTCTGTAGTTTTCTTTTAAATGGTAAAATAAGCACACTGGGGCTTCTAGCTAACTTCTCAATCATGGACAATCGCCATGGTTACCACATCACCTATTCCTCCTAATACACGCGATCGCACATCATATATACGACGTATGAAAAGGGTCCTAGAGCTGTGCGCCAAGAAATCAGATTACAGCTTTATTATGTGTCTTAGTCATCAATTTGAGTTTCTTTTGTACAAATTCACCTACGTAATCCTCGCGATTCAGCGACGTGCTGCCTGACATTCTCTCCAAAGAAAATAACGTCTGTCTAAAGCAGGGGTGTCCAAACTTTTATCAAAGAGGGCCAGATTTGATAAAGTGAACATGCGTGAGGACCGACCATTTCGCCTGACATTCTTTGAACCATTAAAATTCGGTAATAACTGTGTTTGTTGGAGCGCTGATACACTGCCCAACTAGAATTCTCTTGCCTTTGTGGCTGTGTGTGGTGAAGAGATGAGCTCGGGCGTGTTATTTGGATATACCGTATTTATTGGCGTATAACGCGCACCTTCACTTTAAGAGGGAAGTTTCAGGGAAAAAACTTAAATTTTAAATAAAGAACTGTGAAGAAAAATAAGGGTCAGTGCACATCAATGCAGCCTCACAAATGCCAGGAATGCAGCACCCACCATTGCCAGGAATGCAGCACCCACCATTGCCAGGAATGCAGCACCCACCATTGCCAGGAATGCAGCACCCACCATTGCCAGGAATGGGAGGGTGGATGATGCTAATGAGGTCAGCTGGTCAACTCCTTCCTGTGTCATGACCTAAAGTCTGTAAGGACGTAAGACAGAAGCAATAGATACGTTTGGAATCATGGATGTAGGACAGTAAGGTACGTGTCTGTAGATTTTATGGAAAGCTTTGATATTTTTGCAAAAAAAGTACATGACTGCTATTTTGGTACATAGGGGAGCTGAAAAAAAAAAAAAAAAAAAAAAGTAAACTTAGCCTTTAAAGTTTCTTAGCTGGCGTTTGGCAAATCGAAGTTTCAGCTCCCACCATAAATTTTCTATAGGATTAAGGTCTGGAGACTGGCTAGGCCACTTCATGACCTCAATGTGTTTCTTCTTGAGCCACTCCTTTGTTGCCTTGGCGCTATGTTTTGGGTCATTGTCATGCTGGAAGACCCATCCATGACCCATCTTCAGTGTTGAGGGAAGAAGGTTCTCATCCAAGATTTTACAATACATGGCCCTGTTCATTGGCCCCTCAATGCGGCGAAGTCGGCCTGTACCTTTAGCAGAAAAACAGCCCCAAAATGTTTCCACCTCCGTGCTTGATTGTAGGGATGGTATTCTTAGGGTCATAGTCAGCATTTTTCTTCCTCCAAACAAGGCGAATCGAGAAAATGCCAAAGAGCTCAATTTTGGTCTCATCTGACCACAGCACTTTTTCCCAATCCTTCTCTGAATCATTTAGATGTTCACTGGCAAACTTCAGATGGACCTGTACATGTCCCGCCTTAAGGAGGGGCACCTTGCGGGCGCTGCAGGATTTCAATTCATGGCGGTGTATTGTGTTACCAATGGTTTGTTTGGTGACTGTGATCCCAACTGCCTTGAGATCATTCACAAGCTCCTCCCATCTAGTTCTGGGCTGATCCTTCACTTTTCTCATGATCATCCTCACCCCATGAGGCGAAATCTTGCACGGAGCTCCAGACCGAGGGCGATTGATGTTTATTTTGTATTTCTTCCATTTGCGAATAATTGCTCCAGCAGTTGCCTCCTTCTCACCCAGCTTTTTGCTCATGGTTTTGTAGCCCATTCCAGCCTTGTGCAGGTCTACAATCTTGTCCCTGACGTCCTTTGACATCTCTTTGGTCTTGCCCACGATGGTGAGGTTTGACTAGAAGATAGAGATTCTGTGGGCAGGTGTCTTTTATACACATAACGAGCTGTTGTTAGGAGCACCTTCCTAAACTGACAGGACTGATCTGTGTACTACATGATCACATAGTGTAGCCAGTCTGTGGGAGCCAGAATTATTGTTGGTTGGTAGGGGATCAAATACTTATTTTACTCACTGAACTGCAACTGAATTTATAACATTTGTATCATCTGTTTTTTTTCTGGATTTTTGGTTGATATTCTGTCTCTATAATTTAAAAAACACCAATGCTAAAAATGATATACCCTTTATTAGGGTTGTACCGATACTAGTATCGGTATCGGGACCGATACCGAGCATTTGCGCGAGTACTTTACTCGCACATTTGCTCCCCATGCCTTAGCCGATACCTTGGGAGAGACAGGAACTCAGCAGGCGGAGTCAGCGAGCGGAGGGCGGAGTCAGCAGGCGGAGCAGAGGGTGGAGCAGAGAGCTGAGCGGAGAGCGAGTCCTCCAAGTCCTCAAGCAGAGAATGCAGGGCTCGGCGACCGAAGCCGTCACATTCGGTAATGGAAGTGACGCTCCATCTTGCCGTTACACCGTCGTCAGTGCTTAAAAATCCCGACGCCCATCTTGGTACACCCTGCCAGCAGCGGACATCTTGTTACACCCAGCCCATATAGTTCAGGTTGAACTATATGGGCTGGGTGTAACAAGATGTCCGCTGCTGCTTTATTGAGGCCGAGTGCAAGGTGTACCAAGATGGGCGTCGCAGAGGCAGCATAGAAAAGTAAATTGTCTCATGCCCATAAGTGCCAGCCATCAATCAGTGACATCAGTTAGTGCCCATCCAGCCAGTGCCACTGCCAGCCATCAGTGTGTGCCACCTATCAGTGCGTGCCACATATCAGTGCCCGTCAGCGCCACCTATCAGTGCCAGCCATTAGTGCGTGCCACCTATCAGTGCCCATTAGTGCGTGCCACCTATCAGTGCCCATCAGTGCCACCTATTAGTACTCATCAGTCAGCGCCACCTTTCAGTGCCACTGCCCAGCCAAGAGTGTGTGCCACCTATCAGTGCTAATCAGTGCCACCTATCGGTGCTTATCGGTGCTGCATAATCAGTGCCACCTATTAGTGCACTGATCATCAGTGCCATCTATCAGTGCACCTCAGTCAGTGCGTGCCACGTATCAGTGCCCATTAGTATGTGCCACCTATCAGTCAGTGCCACCTATCAGTACCCAGCCATCAGTGTGTGCCACCTATCAGTGCTGCATAATCAGTGCCACCTATCAGTGCTGCATAATCAGTGCCACCTATCAGTGCTGCATAATCAGTGCCACCTATCAGTGCTCATCACTCAGTGGTATCTATCAGTGCCACCCATCAGTGCCCATCCATCAGTGCATGTCACCTATCAGTGCCCAGCCATCAGTGTGTGCCGCATAATCAGTGCCACCTATCAGTGCCAGCCAGTCAGTGCCACCCATAAGTGCCCATCCATCAGTGCATGCCACCTATCAGTGCCCATAAGTCAGTGCCACCTATCAGTGCTGCTTAATCAGTGCCACCTATGAGTGCTCATCAGTGCTGCATATCAGTGCCACCTAATCCTATCAGTGCCCAACAGTGCTGCATATTAGAGCCTCCTTATCAGTGCAGCCTATCAGTGCCCCATCAGTGCAACCTCATTAGAACACATCAGTGAAGGAGAAAAAGTACTTATTTACAAAATACAAAAAAAACTGTCACATGACATTAAAAAAAAGTATCGGTAATCGGTATCGGCAAGTACTTGAAAAAAGTATCGGTACTTGTACTCGGTCTTAAAAAAGTGGTATCGGGACAACCCTACCCTTTATTTCTTTGTAAGTTGGCAAACTTACAAAATCTGCAGGGGATCAAATAATTATTTTACCCTCCGTACCTTTTGAAATAGAACTATTGGCAAAACTTTTTTTCCCCCATTTTTTTTTTCATTGGAGAGATTTCCCTTCATTTCCTGTCCCATAGCCAAACAGGAAGTGAGAGGAAATCCCTCCAAAGCGATGGAATCTCTGATTGTTATAGTAGGTGTATGGGGTAAATCCGCGCAATGAATTGAATGTTTTAGTTATGGATATGGCTGCTGCCTCTACACATACAATACCACCTAAGTGGAAAGTATTAAAAAATGGTAAAAAAGCAGGAGTAGTATGGCGCTGCCCTTATGGAGACAAAAAATTTTTTTTTTTTTTCTTTCTTTGTAGTGAATGTATTGCCTAGTATCCTTATAGAATTGCTTCTAAAACCTGTATATGTTCAAAAATTGAATAAAACTGACTGGTGGTGAATATTTCTATTCAAAATGAAAATACAACAACTGGTGCTCCAATTGTTCAACAAAGGTGCATTGTGCCCTTTAAGTTAAGTAATAAAGTAGTTGTGGATATAGATGTAATATCATCTAGGTGGAAAGTGTTAAAAAAAAAAAAAAAAAGGAAAAACAGGAATAGTATGGCGCTGCCCTTATGGAGACAAAGAAAGAAAGAAAAAAAAAAAAAAAACAAAACAAACCTCTCTTTAAAATGACTTTATAATTCCTAAAGTGTGTGTGCCAAAAATGAATAAATATGTGACTGGTGCCAAGTCCTTACTGTTAAAAGGTACAATTGCAACATAAGGTGCTTCAATTATTCAACAAAAGTGCATAGTGCAGCATCACTAAAGTGACCAGTGTTAAATCATACAAATCCATACAACATTGTGCAAAATATCCATCATAAATAGTGACTCTTGTGCTGTGACCAGTATTGGTTGGATAGGAAAAGTTCCGTTTATGAAAAAAACAAGTTCTTTTTGGAGTATTTTGTAGTGTTCAATCTTTGAGGGTCAAATATCTGTAGGAAAGCTTCTTATCCAGGTGCTGGTTTCTTTAATTAGTGCCTTGTCTGCATGCTCTGACAATGCTTGCACTCACCGGATTCTCCTTTCCCCTGCAGGGGTATGCGCGGTCACAGTGTCTGCCACTGTGCAGCAATCAAGGATATCCCCCAAACTTTACTTGCGTATTGTGGTGTAGTAATTACATGTAAAGGAAAGAAGGTATGCCCATCGCGTAAAACCATAGGAGAACTTTTATTAAAACTTAATAGACAAATGTACTCACATTTCAAATGAACAAATCAAGCATGCCAAAAGTTAGCGAATTCCCTTTGTTAGAGGTGCTGCAAGACGTTCGTAACCCGCCCTACGCACGTTTCGTCGTCAGACTTTCGTCTTATGTACATGGGATTTTTTTCATTTTTACTCTTAATAAATTTGCAAAGGTTTCAAACAAACTTCTTTCACGTCATTATTTTCCTCAAAATGTTTGTAGAATTTTGAGGAAAATAATTAGTTGAATCTATTTTGCAATAAGGCTGTAACATAACAAAATGTGGAAAAAGTGAAGCGCCGTGAATACTTTCCAGATGCACTGTAAAAGCAATCCTAGCAGCTGATTTGCCGCTGGATTTCTTTTACAACCAGCAGGAGGGTACAACCCCCTCCTCCCACCACACACTGGCGCTTCTCTGGGCTCTCCTGTTCCACCAGGAGACCAGAATGTTCAGTCTGAACTTTCGCTGGTTTACCACAGAGCTCATGGAGGACCAGAAGGTCCCCGATGATCTCTATGGTACATAGACAAGCATTTTCGTCACTTTCAGTTTCACGGATGAAAAGGCACAATTTTTAAATAGTGTAAGCATCCGATCACACCGATTTTTTTTTTTTTTTTTTTTTTTTTTTTTTTTTTTTTTTTTGGATCAGATGCTTGTAAGGGCAGAGGAGATATCTGGGGTATAATAGACCACAGATCTCTCCATAAAGAGTAACTGTCACATGCCTATTGCTGTCACAATGGATGTTTACATAAAAGTGATCAGAAAAAAAATGTAAAAAAACCAATAAAATAATGATAAACTTTTTGTAAAGACACTGTAAAAAAAGTAAAGCGCCCCATGCTTGCACACACATTGGTCCCACACTCCCCCCAGGAGATCGCTTCTCCTAGGGGGTTATCTGATGCGAGCGTCGCCGAGGGACCCCAGAAGAGGAGGATCGGGTCCACTCTGTGCAAAACAAGCTGCACTTTAGGGTGTTTAGTTATTTATTATTATTTTATTTTTTAAGGGGTAAGGATTAAAGTTATGGGTTAATTATTTATTTATTGTTACTTAGTATTTATTGAATTTGTGTATTTATTTACATTTATTTATTCATTTTTTTTATTATTCCTAAAATAATAATAATACATTTAAAAAAAAGAATAAAATAATAATATATAACCCCAACTCCTAACCCTAACCTAAACTGAACTTGAACCCCTTACCCCAACGAAAAAACATTATAATAAATGAATAATAATAAAAGAAGAAATAAAAGATACCTAGCAACAAATGATGCAACAGATAATAGTTTTTTTTATTGGCTAATAAAATTCGCCAAAGCCCAAAAACGCTGCATACAAACACGAAAAAATGCCGGAAAAGCGCTCAAAGTCGCTACGCTGAGGTGTGAATGCAGCCTAAAAGAAGATATTTGGATGATGCCTGTAACTGCAGACATCATTCAAATATCCTCACTCAGAGTCTGCGACGTCATATGGCGGTGTGCGGGCGGGAAGTGGAGATATATATATTTGTACCACCACCCCCTCCCTTTAGAATGTAAGCTCTACGAGCCGGGCCCTCCTGTACCTTTTGTATTGAACTGTACTGTAATTGTGTTGCCCCCCCTCTACATTGTAAAGCGCTGCGTAAACTGTTGGCGCTATATAAATATCGTATAATTATATATATATGTATTATATTTGACTTCTTAATATCGTGAATTTAAACAAATGTGAATTTATTGTCGGCCATTATCGGCGCCTTTGGCGCAAGAAAAGCTCAAGGAAAATGCATCCCTTTAAATTCTCTGTATGTCTTCACCTCGGTCCGTTGCACTTCCATTGTGGTGTTAAAAATCCTGCTCGCTGCATTTTTGGTTAGTTAAAAAATAAAACGCACCTCCCTGTTGAAATGCATTGAAAACGCATCAATACCGCACCCATGTTACATTTTTGATGCGGTTTTTGAGTCACAGGACCTATGAAAAATGTACCATAAACAGTGAAATTGCAGAAAGCTACATTTTCAAAGCCATTATCGGCACTTTTTTTTTTTTTTTATATAGGCAGAAGGGTGATAACACCATTTTCGACCGATATTTTTTCAGCTCCCGAAATTTTGATGCATCTCTAATTTTTATATATAATTGTGTTATGTTTGACTTTTTAAATAATATCACGAGTTTAAATGAATATGAATTTATTGTCGGCACTCAAGAAAAATGTTTCCCTTTTAAATTCTCTGTATGTCTTCACACCGGTCCGTTGCGCTTCCATTGTGGTGTTACAAATCCTGCTTGCTGCATTTTTGCTCAGTTAAAAAAAATGAAATGCATTAAAAATGCATCAAAAGCGCACGTGTTGGGTTTTTGATGCATTTTTTGAGTCACATGACCTCTGAAAAACTCAGTAAAATCGCGGCAAAATTGCGTGCGTTATTGGCACCTTTTTCTCTTGCCATTTTTGGCCGATATGTTTCAGCTCTTCTCTAATTGGAGGTGAACATCACCGCTCTGTATAGGAGAGTACAGGAGTCTTCCCCTATAGGAGGCCCCCTCTGCACAGGCCTGTTTTTGTTAGCTGAGTTATCTCCCCCCCGCTCTGTCACGTTGCGGCCCAGCTGGATGCGATTTCCTCATTCCTCCTCTTGTGTAGTATTGTTTGATGCACGCTGATAGAAGAATGAGGACTTCATCAAATCTCATTCCTCCCCGTAGCTGGACGGCGGAGATCTCGGACCCCCAGCGAGCAAATCTCAGTAAACAGGCGGCCTGCTGGCGGAAGTCTTCTGTACTTCAAAGGAGGACAGGAAACAGCTGGTGTGCGTGTTCACTGCTGGCATCTGAGCAGAGCGACAATGTCGCTTAGAGGATTGTAGGCTGGACAGCAGAATGTGCGGGCCACCATCAACTGCAGGCAGTCAGCAGAGAGTGCGGGCCACCATCAACTGCAGGCAGTCAGCAGAGAGTGCGGGCCACCATCAACTGCAGGCAGTCAGCAGAGAGTGCGGGCCACCATCAACTGCAGGCAGTCAGCAGAGAGTGCGGGCCACCATCAACTGCAGGCAGTCAGCAGAGAGTGTGGGCCACTGACCCCATATGGGAAATGTCTCTTCTTTTAAAGGGAGTAAAGGAAGTATCGTTTATTTTGAGCAGCATTAACCACTTCAGCCCAGAGCCTCTTTCTGGGATTTGGTGTTTTCAAGTTAAAAATTTTTTTTTTTGCTAGAAAATTACTTAGAACCCCCAAACATTATACATTTTTTTTCTAACATCCTAGAGAATAAAATGGCGGTTGTTGCAATACTTTCTGTCACACCGTATTTGCGCAGCGGTCTTACAATCGCACTTTTTTTGGGGGAAAAAATACACTTTTTTGAATTAAAAAATAAGACAACAGTAAGGTTATAGCCCAATTTTATTTTATATTGTGAAAGATAATGTTACGCCGAGTAAATTGATACCCAACATGTTGCGCTTCAAAATTGCGCCCGCTCGTGGAATGGCGACAAACTTTTACCCTTCAAAATCTCCATAGGCAATGTTTAAAAAAATTCTACAGGTTGCATGTTTTGCGTTACAAAGGAGGTCTAGTGCTAGAATTATTGCTCTCGCTCTACCGATCGCGGCGATACCTCACATGTGTGGTTTGAACACCCTTTTCATATGCGGGCGTATTCTGTATGCGTTCGCGTCTGCACGCGAGCTCGGCGGGACGGGGCACGTTTAAAAATTAAAAATTTTTACCTTTTTTGTTCTTTACTTTTACACTGTTCTTTAAAAAAAAAATTGTCACTTTTTTTCCTATTACAAGGAATGTAAACATCCCTTGTAATAGAAAAAAATCATGACAGGACCTCTTAAATATGAGATCTGGGGGTCAAAAAGACCTCAGATCTCATATTTAGACTAAAATGCAATAAAAAAAAATTAAAATTGTCATTTAAAAAAAAAAAAAGTCCCTTTTAAGAGCTAGTTTTGACGTCGCTTCCGCCCTACAATGGTATGGAGACGGGTGGGGACCATATTCTACCTCACTCATCTCCATAGCGAAGCCAGGGAGAAGATCCGATCACCTTCACCGCTAACGACGGCTCCAGTAAGCGGCGGGGGGGGGGGGGGTAAATGTTTTATGTGACGTTTGCATTAGCATGTTGATTGGGGTGGGGGGGCCTGGAAAGGAAAGTAATTGAGCTTTTCCCCCCTATGAACAGTTTATATTTCATGCATAGCAGTAATTATTTCACCCGTACTGTATTCTAACTTAGGGCCAATTCACACTGACTTTTACACTAAAATGTATGGAAAATGCATGTACGTTTCCATCCGTTTTAATGTGCGCTGATGTCCGTTGATAGACATTTTAACGCGCGCTGGGGTTGCACCAATACCGTGTACTGATATATATAAATGAAGAAAGTCTGGATAACCGCACTCCAATGCAATCAGCCATATTCATGTAAAAAGACGGCCCATACAGCAAATGGAAGTGGAAATTGCAGCTTCCACTAACGCATTTCACACCTTCCCTGGTGCTTTGGCATACCTGAAGTACAAGTACCGATACTTTCAATCAAGTACTCGCCAATATTAAGTACCGATAAAAAAGAAAAAATTGCTGCACTTCAAAGAATCGCATGCGATTTGAGCAGGAATGTGGCGCATTTCCTGTCCGAATCTCATGCGATTTCACCCACTGCTCCTGTGTGTGTGTATAGAAAGGGAAATGCGCCATCTAGTGGGCAGTTTTAAAAAAAAATGTTAGAACTCACAATACATATCTGGCCATATGCAAAATAATCTAAATGGGTATCCCAGCCTGCCGATGATAGCAAATCAAGGCTGCTGGAGGTGCTCACAAGGCTGGAGGAGAATTTCCGGGACCCACTGGGTATAGGGTGGAAGTGATGTCAGCTTTGGAGGATGGACTGCTTCTACATCTCCAGCCCTGTGAGCACCTCCAGTGGCCATTATTTGCTATCATCAGCGGACCGGGAAACCTATGTAGATTATTTTGCATGTGACCAGATATGTACTGTGAGTGCTAACATTATTTAAACTGCCCACTAGATGGCGCTTTTCCCTTTCTATACACACACAGGAGTGGAGGGAGAAATCGCATGCGATTCTTTGCAGTGCGACTTTCGCCCATTCATTTTGTATTGACCCAAATTGCACCGTAAAGTTTCGGTATTGGGAGCATTTGGGCGAGTACCGATACTCTCGCAACTGCTTGGTATCAGCATCCCTAATGCATGTGAATAGAAAAATATTGTTTTTCAGATGTCCTCCTGTTGCTCTGTATTTTACAGCTTTACTAAAACGCAGATCGGTGTCCCGGTGCGAATTGGCCCTGAATCCTCCGATGAAGTCCCGGTTCAGCACAGCCTCCAGTCTCTATCGTCTCTTTTGCTAATTGTTTTTTCCATTTACCTCCGCAGAGCTGTACTATGACCGAGGGAACCACCATGAGTTTGTGTCCCTGGTGAAAGATTTGGCTCGGCCCGGAGAACTGTCCCAGTCGCAGAGCTTTGACTTTGAATTCACCCACGTGGAGAAGCCCTACGAATCGTACACGGGTCAGAACGTGAAACTGAGGTAGGGATCCTTTGCAGTCCACAGGTTCATTATCTGATTATAGCAGAGCGCCTTCAGCTTGTTTCTTAACCGCTTCAGCCCCGGAAGATTTTACCCCCTTCCTGACCAGAGCACTTTTTGCGATTCGGCACTGCGTCGCTTTAACTGACAGTTGCACGGTCGTACGACATTACACCAAAATAAAATTGACCTTTTTTTCCCCCACAAATAGAGCTTTCTTTTGGTGGTATTTGATCACCCGTGCGGTTTTTATTTTTTGTGCTGTAAACCAAAAAAGAGCGACAATTTTGAAAAAAAAGCAATATTTTATACTTTTTGCTATAATAAATATCACCAAAAAATATATAAAAAAACAAATGTCTTTCCCAGTTTAGGCCGATATGTATTCTACATATTTTTGGTAAAAAAAAAAATCGCAATAAGCGTATATTGATTGGTTTGCGCAAAAGTTATAGCGTCTACAAAATGGGGGATAGATTTATGGCATAGCAAGCTGCTCAGATGTGCAGCTTGCTATTTGGGGCACCTGAACCCGAGCAGCTGCTCTGTGTGTGCGTTTTCACACGTAGCGTGGCTCGGTCCTGCCCACGCTCTCTCCTCATTGGCTCACTGGCTGTGATTGACGGTAGCAAGAGCCAATGGCTCCAGCTGCTGTCTCAGCCGATGGAGAGAGAGTTCCTGGAGAGCCGAGGCACTCGTGTACAGCGCTGGAGAAGGATCGAGCTCAGGTAAGTATTAGGGGGGCTGCTGCACACAGAAGGTTTTTTACCTTCATGCATAGAATGCATGGAGGTAAAAAACCTTCAGCGTTTTGGAACCACTTTGAGCCTTTATAACCACTTTTAACTTCTGATTTAGCTGGTTTGTGATTTCTGTAGCAAACAGGACTCCAGGCATTTTATGTGATTGCAGTCCGTATTGCATATTTGTAGTACTTTGTATTCCTGTAGTTAGATCTTTGTGTGCTTTGTGTTGTCAGCTATTGACTTTACATCAAGTCGTTATTTGCATATTAGAATGCCATGAGTTTCTTGGCAAATTAATATTCCTGTAGGTGCCTACTTTTTGTTCATGGTCTCACTTTGCATGGATTTTTTATTTTTTTTGCCTAAAAAAATATTTTTAAGTGGTAAATGGAAGAGAATTTGAACTGTTTGGGATCTTAGTGATTCATTTACAGGCAGACATAGGAAGGAAATGACATATGCAAATGAATTGAGTTCTGCATTATTGTAGAATAACGGATTGTGTTGGTACATTTTGCTTCTTTCCAGGTATTTCTTACGTGCCACCCTCAGCCGTCGCTTGAATGACATCGGGAAGGAAATTGACATCGTGGTCCACACATTAAGTACCTACCCGGAGCTTAATTCCTCCATCAAGATGGAAGTGGGCATTGAGGATTGTCTGCACATTGAATTTGAGTACAACAAGTCCAAGTAGGTTTATTGGTTTGCATGTGCTGTTACAGGGCCAGTCCATCACGATGTGATAGAAATATATATATATATATATATATATATATATATATATATATATATATATATATATATATATATTCTCACAAAACTGAGTACACTCCTCACATTTGTAAATATTTTATTCTATCTTTTCATGTGACAACACTGAAGAAATGACACTTTGCTACAATGTAAAGTAGTGAGTGTACAGCTTGTATAACAGTGTAAATTTGCTGTCCCTTCAAAATAACTCAACACACAGCCATTAATGTCTAAACCGCTGGCAACAAAAGTGAGTTAGAAAAGGACTTTAATATGGCCAATATGCCAGTTCTGTGTTCACCATTCCAACCTCACTCCTTGACAGCTGGGTGTTTTTTCCTACAATACAGGTGCTCTTGAGTCGTCTAATGTAAATATGTTGTATTTTCCACTTTTTGTCCAGATATCACCTCAAAGATGTCATCGTAGGCAAAATCTACTTCCTGCTGGTGCGAATCAAGATTAAACACATGGAGATCGATATCATTAAAAGAGAGACGACGGGCACTGGGCCCAATGTTTACCATGAGAACGACACCATCGCCAAGTATGAAATCATGGACGGAGCCCCCGTGAGAGGTCAGGAGCCCAGAGCGGGAGGGATTCACAGGGAGCCTTTGGCAGGAAGAAGCAGCCATGATGTCACTAAGGACACCCCCCAGGTTGCCTAGTCCTTGCTGAGGCTTTGGTCATGTGGCCTTTGTTGGAAACTTGGTTAGGGTGATCTCAGGAAGATGGTTCAGGTAGAGATGCCAAGTGACTTGCTTTGCCTGAACAGCCTCAGGACATCAATCTTCCAAGATCCTCTTACAGAAGCTACATGACCCCACTGTCTTGAGTCAAGTGACTGAACCCTGGAGGGATCCTGGTGTCACCTTGTTACAGAGGAACTTTACCCATTATTTTTAACAACTTTAAGTGATTGCTAAAGTTCGTTTTAAAAAAAAATGACAAATATGTTATAATTACCTCCTCTGTGCAGTTGGTTTTGCACAGAGCAGCCCGGATCCTCCTCTTCTCGGGTCCCTCTTTGCTGCTCCTGGCCCCTCTTTCCTTTCGAGTGGCCCCTCGGTCAGCAGCTATGAGGGCACCCGAGCCGAGTCAGAGCTCCATGTATCCATTCAGACACAGAGCCCTGGCCCTGCCCCCTCTTTTCCCTGATTGGTTGACTGACTTTGATTGACAGTCACGGGAGCCAGTGACGCTGCTGCTGTGTTTCAGCGAAACGGGAGGAGTGTCCCGGACGGCTTAGACACTCGTGGACATCGCTAGAGAGAGATGGGGCTCAGATAAGTATTAGGGGGTGCTGGGGAGACTGCTACACACAAAAGGTTTAACAACCAGGCCATTATTTGCGATAAGGCACTGCGTCCCTTTAACTGACAATTTCGCGGTCGTGCGATGCTGTGCCCAAACAAAATTGAGCTTTCTTTTGGTGGTATTTGATCACTTCTGCAATTTTTATTTTTTGCGCTATAAACAAAGACTGACAGTTTTGGAAAAAAAAAATTTTTTTACTTTTTGCTATAATACATATCCAAAAAAAAAAATTTTTTTTTAAAATGTATTCATCAGTTTAGGCAGATTTATATATTCTTCTACATATTTTTGGTAAAATAAATCGCAATAAGCGTATATTAATTGATTTGCACAAAAGTTATCGCGTCTGCAAACTATGGGATAGATTTAGGGACTTTTTGTTTTGTTTTTACTAGTAATTGCGACGATCTGCGATTTTTTGGCAGCACTGCGACATTGCGGCTGACAAATCTGACCCCAAATGACACTTTTTGGGGACCAGTGACATTATTACATTGAACAGTGCTATAAAAATGCACTTATCAATGTAAAAATGACGCTGGCAGGGAAGGGGTTAACACTAGGGGGCGATCAAGGGGTTAAGTGTGTTCCCTAGGTGTGTTCTTAACTGTATGGGTGATGGGCTGCCAGGGATATGATAGAGATCACTGTTCCCGATGACTGGAAACCGTATATTTGTCATGTCCCCTGTCAGAACGGGGATTTGCTTGTTTACAAAGGCAGATCCGCCATCGTGTCCACCCAAACCGCGGGCACGCTCCCGCAGCAAGCGTGCGCTCCTGCCAACAACTGCGCCTGTACGAGCCGCCGTACAGCTACGACGATTTGTGCAGGAGAGCCAACATGCCACCGTATAAGGACGACGGCTGGTCGGCAAGCGGTTAAAGAAAAAATTGTAACTTTTTGATTCCTCCTTTTGCTTACAGCCTGGAATTTTTTATAAAATTTTGGCAAGATAAGGGATGGGTTAGAACCTCTGTCTTTTTGTTTTGGCTTTTTTTCCCCCTCCCAGTTCTAAGAAGCAGTAAGGGCACCACAATGGCCCAGTCCAGAATGTTTTTTATGAAATTAATAATGGAACAAGAGAGCCAATGCGTTTTGGAAATTGCAAGGGTCTCCCTTCTTCAGGGCTTGAAAAATGAGAATTGAGAATGTGAAAACTAAGACCTGGACTGGGCTGGGAGATCCAAGGACAAATTTGTAATGCTTGTTGAATGCCTATTCTGCGCATTTCACCAGCAATAAAATCAATTATTTATTCATTTTGATCTTCCAGCTCAGTCGAGATCTAAATTGTCTGAATTTTTTCAAGATTCTTCATTTTGTTCTTTCAGTCCAGATCCCAACTTTCAGAATTTTTCAAGCCCAAATCTATCAGATTGTGAGGGCATCTCCTGGGCACAGCCCTGTTCAGATCCCCCACAGATTTTCAATCAGATTGAGGTCTGGGCTCTGGCTGGGCCATTCCAAAACTTTAATCTTCTTCTGGTGAAGCCATTCCTTTGATTTGGATGTATGCTTTGGGTCGTTGTCATGCTAAAAGATGAAGTTCCTCTTCATGTTCAGCTTTCTAGCAGAAGCCTGAAGGTTTTGTGCCAATATTGACTGGTATTTGGAACTGTTCATAATTCCTTCTACCTTGACTGAGGCTCCTGTTCCAGCTGAAGAAAAACAACCCCAAAGCATGATGCTGCCACCACTAGGGGGGCAACGGATCATCATTGATCCGTACGGATCAACCTCCACGGATCAGGACACCCGCGATCCGCGGAGCGCACTGTGGCCTCGGCCATAGGAAAGGCCGCGGCTTCGGCCTAGCTCCGGAGCGGCGGCCATCTTGGTACACCCGGCGGCCGTTTACCACGTGATCACTTATAACAAACGGGCGTCATGTCATGACGCCGGTTCCTCTCTCCCCCCCTGAGAATACTCTGCAATGCCCTGACATTACTCTGCAGTGCCCTGACAATACTCTGCCAATACTCTGCCATACTCTGCCATACTCTGCCATACTCTGCCAATACTCTGCCGATACCCTGCCAATATACCCGCCAATACCCTGCTAATATATTATTACAGTGGGGGAGATTGCAGATATTACAGTGGGGGAGATTTTTTTTTTGTTGATCCGAAAATGATCCGAGCCGTGACTCCTGATCCGAGGAACGATCCGAACCGTGAGTTTTTTGATCCGTTGCACCCCTAGCCACCACTATGCTTCACGGTGGGTATAGTGTTCTTTTGGGGATGTGCGGTGGTGTATTTGCACCAAACATCTCTTTTAAAGAGCAATGCATACCCCACACATATACTGCCATTTTGAGGACATTATTCCTGGCTAGGAAACTCATTGCTTAGGAAATGGTTGTTTACGACAGCACCCACACATAAAGAATGGATTGCGTCAGTAAACGACTCCCTTATTAGAGAACAACTTACATATAAACACCGAGGTAGTGCGAGTAAATTTGAGAATATATGGGACCCCTGGCTGGACATCCCCGGATTAGCTCCACTACGTCTGGTTTATAATAGAATTCTGGGAGGTAGAGTCACGTCGTCAAATGTACCACCCTAAAACTTAGCAGTCAGGAGTATCTGTTAGATTTGAGAGGGGGAGGGGAAACGCCACCCCATTCACATAACTGCCTTGGATTAGAGTTGCTACGAGCATGATGGGCACTGCGGAGGTTGAATGGTTGTATATAGTTGTTTTACCTAATGGTTAATACATGCAAATGTTACACGTCGCTCCCCACTTGTTAGGGGACGATGATACCCTGTTCTGCTGGCCGCCCTGATAAGACTGGGAGCAGAAGAGGAGGAGAGATATAAGACTTATAGAGGACACACGTGATTAGTAATGAGACCAGAAAACTATAGCCAAAATAGTTTTGTCACACAAGAATATTTTTATTTTTTGAATGTGATGTTCCGTTTATTTCATACATAGCATATTAGACCGTTTGGTCATGTGACAGTGATGTTTATATGTCCTCACAGAAGATAACATCTCATCTGTATAATGGAATGTAAAAGTTGTCGCTCTTTGTTTTTTGTATTTGTCTTCAATAAAAATGATCTGATTTTAAAAAAAAAAACATATCTTTTAGAATTATGGCCAAAAAGTTCAACCTTGGTTTCATCAGACCAGAACACATTTTCCCACATGCTTTTGGGAGACTTCAGATGTGTTTTTGCAAAATTTAGCTGGGCTTGGACGTTTTTCTTCTTAAGAAAAGGCTTCCGTCTTGCCACTCTACCCCATAGCCCAGACATATGAAGAATACGGGAGATTGTTGTCACATGTACCACACAGCCAGTACTTGCCAGATATTCCTGCAGCTCCTTTAATGTTGCTGTAGGCCTCTTGGCAGCCTCCCTGACCAGTTTTCTTCTCATCTTTTCTTCTCGTCTTTTCATCAATTTTGAAGAGACCTTCTAGTTCTTGGTAATGTCACTGTTGTGCCATATTTTCTCC
>NC_133333.1:239356616-239371616 GCF_042186555.1 Aquarana catesbeiana
TGAAAAATTCCTTTAAATATCGTGCCTGGGGAGTGTCTATAGAATGCTTGTAAAGTGGCGCAGTTTTCCCGTGTTTAGAACCGTACCACAGCAAAATATCATTTAAAACTGATCGTGGCTGTAATGAATTGGCGGGTCTCGGCAATATGGATAAAACTCATTGAAAAAAAAAGGAAACAAAAATTTAAAAAAAAAATGCGTAGGGGTCCCCCAAAATCTATACCAGACCGGAAGGGACTGGTATGGATTTTAAGGGGAACCCTGCGCCAAAATTTTTTTTAAAAGGGTGTAGGTGTCCCCCCAAAATCCATACCAGACCCTTATCTGAGTACGCAAGCTGGCAGGCCGCAGGAAAGGGGGGGCAAGAGCTTATCAGAATCTGGAAGCCCCTTTTAACAAGGGGACTCCCAGATCCCGCCCCACCTATGTGTATTGGTAACGGGTACAATGTACCCCTATCATTTCACAAAAAAAAATTCAAAAATAGTAAAAAAAAAAAAAAAAAAAAAAAAGACAGGAGACACTTTGGGACAAGTCCTTTATTAAAAGATAAAAAAATAAAAATGTCCCACGATGTAGCTCCATCTCACGCCGCCAACGATCCAAAAAAAGAAAAAAAAAAAGCCGCAACAGCTCCGCCACCATGAGAGGCTCCCACCGAGTGACGCTTCTTCTCGATGACAGCTGTTATATTTTTTTTTTCTTTTTTCAGATCGCCGGTGGCGTAAGATGGAGCTACATTGTGGGACATTTTAATTTTAATAAAGGACTTGTCCCAAAGTGTCTCCTGTATTTTTACTATTTTTGACACCTTTTTTTGTGAAATGGTAGGGGTACAATGTACCTGTTACCAATTCACATGGGGAGGGGGGGTTCTGGGGGTCCCCTTGTTAAAGGTGGCTTCCAGATTCTGATAAGCCCCCCGCCCGCAGACCCATCATGACGCCCTTGTCCCCATCAACATTGGGGGCAAGGTGCTTTGGGGGGCTACTCCATGTTGAGGGCATGTGGCCTGCTACGGTTCAGGAGGGGGGGCCCGCTCTCTCGTCCCCCCTCTTTTCCTGTGCCCTACCAGGTTGTGTACTAGGATAAGGGTCTGGTATGGATTTTGGGGGGGGCCCCTACGCCATTTTTTTTTATTTGGCACAGGGTTCCCCTTAATATCCATACCAAACTTGAAGGGCCTGGAATTGATTTTGGGGGGGAGCCCCACGCAAATTTTTTTTACATTTTTGGTTCGGGGCTCCCCTTAATATTCATACCAGACCCAAAGGGCCTGGTAATGGACTGGGGGTAACCCATGACGTTTTTTTCAATGAGTTTTATCTATATTGCTGAGACCCGATAATTCATTACAGTTTTAAATTACTTTTTACTTTTAGAAATGTAATTTTGCTGCGGTACTGTTCTAAGCAAGGGAAAACTGTGCCTACTTTACAGGCATACTATAGACACCCCCCAGACACTATATTTAAAAGAATATTTCATTTTTATTGTTTCACTTTAAGCATTATTAAAATCACTGCTCCCGAAAAAACGTCAGTTTTTTAAAACTTTTTTTTGCATTGACACATGTCCCCTGGGGCAGGGCCCGGGTCCCCAAACACTTTTTTTGACAATAACGTGCATATAAGCCTTTAGCATGAGCACACTTGGTTTTTCATGTTAATGCCCCATAGACTTTAACGGTGTTCCACGGCTTTCGAATTTGCAGCAAACACTGCATAATGTTCATTGTTCGCCGAACGTCCGAACAGCCAAAGTTCAACCCAAACTTATGCTTGGGCCAAAACCGTTCGCCCATCCCTATTTGTGAGCCCTAAAATTAACTTTAGTGTATTTTTTTACTAAAAACGTTGCTTAAATATTGTGTGATGTGAAAAAATATATAATGTTTGGGGGGGGGGTTTAACTCATCTTCAAGCCTGAAATTCTTTTTAAATGCAAAAATATCTGTCAGCAAAAATGTTAAAGAACACACCCCTCTGTTATTCGTTCACTCCTACTACTGTACTGTGTTTGCATGAAACTGAAGCATGATGGAAGTGGGAAGTTTTTTTTTCTGTGCCAGTGTCCAGTTCTCCTGTAGACAGAGGTATAACCCAGTTATCTCAGAATTACTTCTGACCATGTGTCTCGAACATACTCTAAGAAAAGAATTGTATGGTAAGTCAAAAATCCTGTTATTTCTATCCTCATTATTACACAGCCTGCAGGCAGTGGCTAAACAGCTGTTGAGGTGAGTCAAACAGTTCAAATCGCAAATTTTATTTTTGCTCTTCATACTTGCAGTTGCTGTAGTGATTATTTCTGTTACCTTCAAGGCAGTCACTTATAATTAAACACAGCAGACAGAGGAAGGGCTAGATAGCATGCAGGTCTCATAATGTGGACAGGTTGACTGCTGTGAACTTTACTGAAATTACTGTCACAAATGTGTGTGTATAGGAAAATGTCACAGGGACAATCTCTTTATATATGGTCTAAAGGGGCTGAAAGAATCATTTCTGTTGCCCACAGCAGCCAATATTGTATATTCGTTTTTTTAAGACCGGAAGTACAGATCGTTCTCTGACACATTTATTCATTAGATCTATTACTTGTTCCTATTTGCTCGTTTAAAGAGGTTCTTCAGTTTAAAAAAAAAAAATAATAAATTAAAAAAAAAAAAGTCAGCAGCTACAACTATTGTAGTTGCTGACTTTTAATAAAAAAGACACTTACCTGTCCAGGGGTCCAGCTCTGTCCTCACACAGACCTGTCTTTCATCAGTCTTCAGGTATCCGACACCAGCACCTTTACAGTGGGAAATCGACTTTGACTCCTTGCGGCTTCGCAGCTAGCTTGCCAATGTGCATGTATTTTTAATATAGTATTTCACAAAAGTAAGTACACTCCTCACATTTTTTTAAATATTTTATTATCTCTTTTCATGTGACAACACTGAAGAAATGACACTTTGCTACAATGTAAAGTAGTGAGTGTACAGCTTGTATGACAGTGTAAATTTGCTGTCCCCTCAAAATAACACAACACACAGCCATTAATCCGCTGGCAACAAAAGTGAGTACACCTCTAAGTGAAAATGTCCAACTCGGAAGTAATTAGCCGTTTTCCCTCCCCCCGGTGTCATGTAACTGGTTAGTGTTACAAGGTCTCAGGTGTGAATGGGGAGCAGGTGAGGCAAATTTGGTGTTATCGCTCTCACTCTCCCCTACTGGTCACTGGAAGTTCAACATGGCACCTCATGGCAAATAACGCTCTGAAAAAAATTGTTGCTCTACATAAAGATGGCCTAAGCTATAAGAAGATTGGCAAGACCCTGAAACTGAGCTGCAGCACGATGGCCAAGACCATACAGCTGTTTAATAGGACAGGTTCCACTCAGAACAGGCTTCGCCATGGTCAACCAAAGAAGTTGAGTGCACATGCTCAGCGTCATATCCAGAGATTGTCTTTGGGAAATAGACGTATGAGCGCTGCCAGCATTGCTGCAGAGGTTGAAGGGGTTGGGGGGTCAGCCTGTCAGTGCTCAGACCATACGCTGCACACTGCATAAAATTGGTCTGCATGACTGTCGTCCCAGAAGGACGCCTCTTCTAAAGATGATACACAAGAAAGCTCACAAACAGTTTGTTGAAGACAAGCAGATTAAGGACATGGATTACTGGAACCATGTCCTGTGGTCTGATGAGACCAAGATAAACTTATTTTGTTCAGATGGTGTCAATGTGTGTGGCGGCAACCAGGTGAGAAGTACAAAGACAAGTGTGTCTTCCATACAGTCAAGCATGGTGGTGAGAGTGTCATGGTCTGGGGCTGCATGAGTGCTGGAAAATAATGGTGGCCATATAAAATATTGACACTTTGGGCCCAATTTGGACATTTTCACTTAGGGGTGTACTCACTTTTGTTGCCAGCAGTTTAGACATTAATGGCTGTGTGTTGTTATTTTGACGGGACATCAAATTTACACTGTTATACAAGTTGTACACTCACTACTTTACATTGTAGCAAAGTGTCATTTCTTCAGTGTTGTCACATGAAATGATATAATAAAATATTTACAAAAATGTGAGGGGTGTACTTCCTTTTGTGGGTTACTGTGTGTGTGTGTGTATATGTGTATGTGTGTATATATATATATATATATATATATATATATATATATATAATATATATGGCTGTTACTGATTAAATTTTTGTGTTCGATTAATCGTTTTTTTTTTTTAATCGTCTAATTTCGATTAATTATAACGCACATACAGATCCAACTACTTTTAGCTGATTTAGCACCGCCGTTAAGGCACGGCCGAAGCCGGGCATGGCTAGGACGTCATACACTCAGCCTCACCTTGCCCATAATCTTAGCCTTACCGTGCCCAAAATCGCAGCCTCACCGTGCCCATAATTGCAGCCTCACCGTGCCCATAATTGCAGCCTCACCGTGCCCATAATTGCAGCCTCACCGTGCCCATAATTGCAGCCTCGCCGTGCCCATAATTGCAGCCTCGCCGTGCCCATAATTGCAGCCTCGCCGTGCCCATAATTGCAGCCTCGCCGTGCCCATAATTGCAGCCTCGCCGTGCCCATAATTGCAGCCTCGCCCTGCCCATAATTGCAGCCTCGCCCTGCCCATAATGCTGTCTCACCGTGCCCATAATGCTGCCTCACCGTGCCTATAATGGCAGCCTCACCGTGCCTATAATGGCAGCCTCACCGTGCCTATAATGGCAGCCTCATCGTGCCTATAATGGCAGCCTCACCGTGCCTATAATGGCAGCCTCACCGTGCCCATAATGCAGTCTCACCGTGCCCATAATCACAGCCTCACTGTAGTCAGTGCCTGTGCCTGGATTACACAGTCTGCGGGCATCTCCCGCTGTGTGTCTCGGAGCTGAGTGTGAAAACTTTGGCCGCGCTGTGAGAAAAGTCCCACCCTCCTCCTGGATCAGCTTGTGTGATAGACAAAACACTGCATCTCGGAAAGACACAGCGGGAGATGCCCGCAGACTGTGTATGACATATAGTGGAGGAGGAGGAGACGGGAGCGTTTATTTCCACAGCCCTTATATATATGTATTTATGCCTTGAGTTTATATTTAAAACTTAGTTGTTTTACAAGGTAAGGGTTTACTTAGACTTTAATTATTCTCCCCCCTCCCCCCACATACACACACACTTTTTCATAGCCTTATTTTTTTTTTTTGCAAATATTTTCTTATTATCTCTATCTCTTCCTATTATCCTAGAATACTCTGATTTGTAGGGTCCTAAAGTGTCATTAAACCCACATCATTAAAAACTGTCAGTAGATGCTGTTCATACTCAGTTACTATGGGATTCGGTTTCTGTATTATGCAAAAAAAAAAAAAAAACTTTGATCCTGCTGTTCTGTCTCCTTCTCCTGTCCATGCCTCCACTGCAGTTGGGGAATTTGCAGAGCGGTTTTGGCAGCTAGTCAAAATGCTCAGTTTTCAGGGTATTTTTACCCTGACCATTTTCTCCTTGATAACATCTGAGCAGCCCATGTGATTATAGAGTCACAGATGTGGGCGTATACACAATGGTAAATGATAGCCCACTCCCTCCCTCTTCTTCCATGCCCACTAACTAGCTACACACAATGGGGGTGGAATATTACATCTTGATTGATGGAAACTTCATCTCCCTCTTATTCCAAGAGACAGACTGGAGGGGTGTGACACAGCCTGTGACCGGGAGAAATCCGCCCACACCATGTTATTGCCAAAAAATAATTTAAATTTAAATATATATTTGTATGACAATTTAAAACCGTGTATTGCTATTAAACTGCTATTAAATTGCTATTAAATTAAATACTATTGATTATTTTTACTCTCTATAACAAATACATTTTTTTTTTTTTTTTTTTACATTTTGAGCATGTGACCAGCAGCAGAGGACTAGAAGCTCCTCCTGTCACTGTTTCCCTACGGACAGTCTGGGAGAGAGCTGGGTCATGTGACTGTATATCGATTAGGAAGAAAAACTTCGATTTTTTTTTTTTAATTAAAATATTTTCTGTGCCATCATCCACATACAGAAATAGCCGGGATAATGTAAACTGAACTGTGTGTGTTTAGTAAGTTGTTCATTAAGACTGAGGAGAAGAAATCAAAATTGGAGTTCTTCATAGTAACCAATCGTCAATTTGGTTTACATTTTTCAGAAAAAAAAAGATGAAACCTGATCAGTTTCTACTGGCAACAATGGCCTATTTTCTGTTGTTCAGTTTTAAAGAATGGGACCCAAATGACTTAACCTTTGCAGCCCAATTTGAGAAACCCCCAAATATACAGTATGTTCCCAGTCACACTGCTTACCAAAAAATAATTCAAACAATATTTCTTACTTTTCTAGTTGTTTATTTGGAGCTGGACTATACAGTGCCTTGAAAAAGTATTCATACCCCTTGAAATTTTCCATATTTTGTCATGTTACAAACAAAAACGTAAATGTGTTTTATTGGGATTTTATGTAATAGACCAACACAAAGTGGCACATAATTGTAAAGTGGATAAGAAATTATGGTTTTTACATTTTTTTTTCACATTAAGCATCTGAAAAGTGTGGCATGCATTTGTATTCAGCCCACTTTACTCTGATACCTCTAACTAAAATCTAGTGGAAACAATTGCCTTCAGAAGTCACCTAATTAGTAGAGTCCACCTGTGTGTAATTTAATCTCAGTATGAATATAGCTGTTCTGTGAAGCTCTCAGAGGTTTGTTAGAGGACCTTAGTGAACAAACCGCATCATGAAGGCCAAGGAACACACCAGACAGGTCAGGGATAAAGTTGTGGAGAAGTTTAAAGCAGGGTTAGGTTATAAAAAAAACAGCCCAAGCTTTGAACATCTCACAGAGCACTGTTCAATCCATCGTCCGAAAATGAAAAAAGTATGGCACAACTGCAAACCTATGAAGACATGGCCGTCCACCTAAACTGACAGGCCGGGCAAGGAGAGCAATAATCAGAGAAGCAGCCAAGAGGCCCATGGTAACTCTGGAGGAGCTGCAGAGATCCACAGCTCAGGTGGGGGAATCTGTCCACAGGATGGACAGATTCCCCCCACAGCTATTAGTCGTGCACAAATGTGACCTTTATGGAAGAGTGGCAAGAAGAAAGCCATTGTTGAAAGAAAGCCATAAGAAGTCCTGTTGTGAGAAGCCTTGAAGGGGACACAGCAAATGTGTGGAAGAAGGTGCTCTGGTCAGATGAGACCAAAATTAAACTTTTTGGCCTAAAAGCAAAACGCTATGTGTGGCAGAAAACTAGCACTGCACATCACCTTTAACACACCATCCCCACCGTGAAACATGGTGGTGGCAGCATCATGTTTTGGCGATGCTTTTCTTCAGCAGGGACAGGGAAGTTGTTTAAAGTTGATGGGAAAATGGATGGAGCCAAATACAGGGCAATCTTATGCCGCGTACGTATGACCGGTTTTACTGTCAGAATAAACTCTGACGGTCTTTCCGACGGAGTTCCGCTGAAACTGACTTGCCTACACAAGATCACACCAAAGTCTGTTCGTTTAGCACGCGATGACGTACGACGGGACTAAAAAAAGTAAGTTCGATAGCCAGTAGCAAATAGCTGCCCTTGCGTAATTTTTGGTCCGTCGGAATAGCATACAGATGAACGGTTTTCCCGATAGGAATTGATTCTTTTGGAACAATTTAAAACATGTTCTATTACTAGGTCCGTAAGAATTTAAAAAAAAAAGTCCATTGAAGCCCACACACTATCGGAATATCCGATGAAATGATTCCGTCTGACCTTTTCTGCCAAAAAGTCCGGTCGTGTGTACGCGGCATAAGAAGAAAATCTGTTAGACTGCAGAAGACTTGAGACTGGGGCGGAGGTTCACCTTCCAGCAGGACAACAACCCTAAACATACAGCTAGAGCTACAATGGAATGGTTTGGATCAAAGCATATTCATGTGTTAGAATGGCCCAGTCAAATTCCAGACCTAAATCCAAATGAGAATCTGTGGCAAGACTTGAAAAATGCTGTTCACAGACGCTCTCCATCCAACCTGACAGAGCTTGAACAATTTTGCAAAGAGGAATGGGCAAAAATGTCACTCTCTAGATGTGCAAAGCTGGTAGAGACATACCCATAAAGACTTGCAGCTGTAATTGCAGTGAGAGGCGGTTCTACAAAGTATTGACTCAGGGGGGCTGAATACAAATGCACGCCACACTTTTCAGATATTTATTAAAAAAAATTTGAAAACCATTTATCATTTTCCTTCCACTTCACGGTTATGTACCACTTTGTGTTGGGTCTATCACATAAAATCCCAATAAAATACATTTATGTTTTTAGTTGTAACATGGCAAAATGTGAAAAATTTCAAGGGGTGTGAATACTTTTTCAAGGCACTGTACATAGGAGTCTATAAGCTGTTTGTATGCAATGTAAGGCCTAAATCTTGATATAGCGTGCACATCTAGTTTACAAATGATAATGAATATCTCCCAGCACCACAAAGACACAGTCAAAGTGACACTATACTCTCGTTTAAAAAAATAAAATGTATTCAAGTATGTATTTTTAACATAAAAAGTACCTTTTATAGCTCTAAGAGCCGGTTCACACGGGGACGACTTGTCAGGCGACCTAGCCGCCTGACAAGTCGCCTCCCGTTCTGTACAATGGAACCGTTCTAATCCGACTTAGAAGAAAGGTTCCTGTACTACTTTGGGGGCGACTTGCATAGACTTCTATACAGAAGTCGTCTTGCAAGTCGCCCCGGCAGTCGCGTGCAGGTCGCCTCGGTGAGGCGACCTGCAAGTCGTGCCGCGTCTAGTGTGAACCGGCACTAAGCCTCCTCCAAATCTCCAAATTCTTTTTTTTCTTTTCTTTCTGCTGTGATACAACTTCCTGTTAGAGGGTGGCTATTTTTGATATTCCTGGTCCCACTGTATGTTGTAATATAGCCAGAGATGTGTAGTATACATAGAGCACTGCATATGGCTGCAACTAATGTGCACTGCTGGTTCCAAACAGGAAGTGAGAGTGAGTAGGGGAGCTTAAGGAGCTCGCTAAGGACATAACAAGGAGGCAGAAAAAACAGTAGGAAAAAATTTCTTAAAAAACACTTTACAGATTAGAGACTGAGGCCCCCCCCCCTTTCTAAAACGAGAGGTCACCACAGCATCTCGGGGACTGGTGAGAGGGCTTTTCACCCATTGCTGATACTGCTAGCAGGGACAGAGCCACTGAGAGCAGGGCACCGAGTGTACACAATCCATACCACACCCATACTGCTCTCTACCGCATTTACCGCATTTCAAGACTGCATCTATACCAACCCCACACTGCATTATACCAACCCTTTACTGCATCTGAATCTGCAAGCTTTATCTATACTGCATGCAGGTTAACTGACACTGCTGTTGAGTACACAGTCACTCTTAAAGGGCCCCAACGATAGCTGGCAGGAGAACATCCCAATGGACTGCCCTGTAATAATTATTCTGCAAGCCGCCTTTGCTCTACTGCCCCCTCTGCAACCATCATCTTTCTTTTTGGCAAGTTCATACCAACTCGGTCTAGCACTAACATCACCCCCATAAATGCGCTCTGGCAGTATAGTTCCAGTACTCGGTAAATTAAACTTTATTACTGCTCATTGCTGCACTTGAGTTGGCCTTGCTATGGTTTATGCTCATCTGGACGCCAAATGCCATCCTATGCATAGTCCTTACTGTTAATCACTTGGAAGCTAAATTGTGTTATTGTCATAGTTAATCAATTTTATATTTGCCTAGTTACCAACTATCCTGGGTGACAATATACAGTATTCTGTTTGCCTTTACTACCTAGTTTGGTGCCTGTTTTCTTTGATATAACACTGCTATTTGGTACTGAGTACAGGCAGTCCCCGGGTTCCAAACACAATAGGGACTATAGGTTTGTTCTTAAGTGGAACTTGTGTGTAAGTCGGAACAGTGCATTTTTAAGTTCAACTTCAGCCTGTGCAGGGATGTGGGATGTTCCGGACACTTCTGGGCATGCAGTTATGTTACCTGGGGCTCTTCTGGCCATGCAGTACATGTAGTACTGCAGTGTGGGATGTGTCCGGCGCTGCAATATAGCTGCTCAGAGGTATCCAGGACCAGCATGGAGCACAAATGGCTGCCATTGAGATCCGTTTGTAAGTAGGAGTTTTTCGTAACTCGGGTGTTCGTAACTCGGGGACTGCCTGTATTACTTTCAGTGATTTCCTGTGGCATTGTATGTTTGTACACTCAACTGTGTGTTCGAGGGGCTGAGGTTCTTGAGAGGGTTGAGGCAAAGTACAGAGGACCCATCCTATCCAACAGCTCCTATGGGGGTAGTGCTACATTTAGATATGGATAGCGATGAAGGATTAGAACCACTGTTAACTTTTTATTGCAGTCTGTTAGGAGGTTCTCTGTCTCTCTAATTGGCCTGATCACCAACATTTACTGGTAATGAAAGTAAGGGTACTTCCAAATTTCTGAGTTGTCACCAGAACAGGAATAGTAAGGCAATCTACCAATGCAGCCACTTGTTTCTGTGTCAACTGTCTAAGAGGGGGATATACCTCACACTGGAAAGATATGCAACAGTAGACATACAGTATATATTGTAAATACAGCTACCTTGTTGAGTAAATTTATCCAGGAAATGCATTGGTTTGACCTATGGCGACATCTCGACCCTTTGGAAAAACCGTTTTCTTACCACTGGAGGACACACAATATTCTTAGGAGAGTTGACATCATCTGGAAAATCCTCTGATGTTTCCATATTTCATCCAGGCTCAGTAGGCAGCCAGGGAATTGTCCCATTACCCCCTTCTGGTGATTTCAGTGACAGTTGGTGAGCCTAATTTATTTATAAAGGCCTCTGTGGAAACAAAACCCCTATTGGTTAAAGATGCTTCCCATGACCAAATGGACAGCCAAATAAAAGGCTTTTTTTCAGTCTAACTCTGACCATGAAGACCTGCTGCTACTATAGGATGCCTTTAAGGGATTCCTGTGTAGTCTTCTCACTAGAGACATTATTATCCACCAGAGTTGGGAGGAATCGATTTCCCAGCAGGCACACCAAATGGAGCAGAAATATATTGACTCCCCTGAGGCGGACTGGTTGTCGGCACAGGATCCACTGAAATATCTATCTAGTTGTAGGGCCAAAAGCAAACATTTCTTCTGTAACCTGGCATTTTATTAGGAGGGAGAATGCACAGGGTATTTCTTGGCTACTTTCATCAAGGTCCCTACAAACCCTTTCTCATATAGGGGACAATCTGTGCCTGAGCTGGTATGATTCTTAATGACCATAATACAGTTCTGGTAGAACTGGCTTTTATTGGTCAATTTATGAGTATAAAGTAAATCAAAATGCTTTCAAATGTCCAATCCTATGATCACTTCACTACAATTGACCGAGGCACCCCTCTGGCTATGGAAGAGACATGGAAGCTTTAGCAGTATTCCCAACAATAAAACAATGATGGTCTACCGGTAGAATTGTTCAAAAGGTATGCAGAGGTCCTCCTCTCCAAACTCTTATGCCGCGTACACACGGTCGGACTTTTCGTCTACAAAAGTCCGACAGCCTGTCCGACAGACTTCCGACGTACCTTCGGCGGACTTGCGGCAGACTTTGTTACGAACGGACTTGCGCACACACGACCACACAAAAGTACGACAGCCTAGTACGCGGTGACGTACACCAAGTCCGACGAGACTATAAAACGGAAGTTCAATAGCCCGTACGACACCCTTTGGGCTCCTTCTGCTAATCTCGTGTTTATCTCGTGTTAGTAGAAGTTTGGTGAGAGACGATTCGCGCTTGTGAGACTCGTATTTTTCAGTTCGTTTTAACTGTTGTTCAGTCTGTGCTTGTGAGGTTTGTATCTGCTTTTCAGTGCGTTTGGTCAGTTGGCATTGAGAAATCTTTGTTTTATTGGCCGCTCGTTCCTGATTTTCAGGTCGTTCTTCACAGGCCTTGCTGTTCTTCAGTGCGTTCTGTTTAGTGCGTTCTGACCAGCCGACCGTTTTGAAGCCATGTTACCTGTACGTACTCGTCGTAGAGCTCGTGCATTGTATGTGCTTGGTGCTGTAGTTTATTCTTCAGCCCAAGACCAGTCCATGAACAGGGCGAGGAGGAGTTCATGGACCAAGAATTGGTTGCTTCAGCGTGACCAGTTCTGTCACATGCCTTTGCTCCGTGAGATCCGTGAGAATAATCCTGAGGATTTCAGGAACTTTCTCCGGATGACGGACCCCGTTTTTGACCGTTTGTTGGCTTTGCTGACCCCCTATATCAGCAGGCAGGATACCTGCATGAGGCAAGCCATCACTCCGGAGCAGAGGCTGGTCGCTACCTTGCGGTATTTGGCCACAGGGAGAAGCCTGCAGGACCTTAAGTTCTCGACAGGCATCTCCCCCCAGGCTCTGGGGATCATTATCCCAGAGACCTGTTCTGCCATCATACAGGTCCTGCAGAAGGACTATATTAAGGTAAGATATTTTTCTTTTATTAGCATCACATGTTCTTTTATGTAATCTTTGATAATATAATGTATTTCTTGCTTCAAACACTACTTACCATCATTGCAATATAGTGTGAATGTCCCCTTTTTATCCTCACACATGCTGGATTTTTTTCCTGTTATTTTTTGTCATGCATGTATATTTTCCTTCAATAACCTTCCCAGCATGAAGTGATGGGAACATATCCACCTAGTCTACTCATTTGGAATGTATTTTGTTTGAGTGTATTTAGTTTGCTGCTAATGAGCAATTATCTAGATTTCACAACCCCCCCCCCCCACCTAAACTCACTCCAAATAGTTGGCTGCTAATGAGCAATTATCTAGATTTCACAACCCCCCCACCCCCACCTAAACTCACTCCAAATAGTTTGCTGCTAATGAGCAATTATCTAGATTTCACAACCCCCCCCCCACCTAAACTCACTCCAAATAGTTTGCTGCTAATGAGCAATTATCTAGATTTCACAACCCCCCCCCCCCCCCACCTAAACTCACTCCAAATAGTTTGCTGCTAATGAGCAATTATCTAGATTTCACAACCCCCCCCCCCCCACCTAAACTCACTCCAAATAGTTGGCTGCTAATGAGCAATTATCTAGATTTCACAACCCCCCCACCCCCACCTAAACTCACTCCAAATAGTTTGCTGCTAATGAGCAATTATCTAGATTTCACAACCCCCCCCCCCACCTAAACTCACTCCAAATAGTTTGCTGCTAATGAGCAATTATCTAGATTTCACAACCCCCCCACCCCCACCTAAACTCACTCCAAATAGTTTGCTGCTAATGAGCAATTATCTAGATTTCACAACCCCCCCCCCCCCCCCACCTAAACTCACTCCAAATAGTTTGCTGCTAATGAGCAATTATCTAGATTTCACAACCCCCCCACCCCCACCTAAACTCACTCCAAATAGTTTGCTGCTAATGAGCAATTATCTAGATTTCACAACCCCCCCCCCCCCCCCCACCTAAACTCACTCCAAATAGTTTGCTGCTAATGAGCAATTATCTAGATTTCACAACCCCCCCACCCCCACCTAAACTCACTCCAAATAGTTGGCTGCTAATGAGCAATTATCTAGATTTCACAACCCCCCCCCCCCCCCCACCTAAACTCACTCCAAATAGTTTGCTGCTAATGAGCAATTATCTAGATTTCACAACCCCCCCACCCCCACCTAAACTCACTCCAAATAGTTGGCTGCTAATGAGCAATTATCTAGATTTCACAACCCCCCCACCCCCACCCTCGTTAAAATTTGCTGGAATGTTCTGTGGTGTTGATTTGTCTAAAGCAAATATATGTGGCACTTTGCAAAATGCATGTGCACTCTACAAGTGCATTTGTTCCAGTGCTTTAGTAAATGAGCAGAAGCTCTGCTGATTTCCATCATCAAATCATATGCAAGCCTCAAAGTGTTTTCATTAATTGCCCTTGCATGTGATTGTGTACTCCTTGCAACATGAATGCCTTTTTACATTACCTCATTTACTGTAAGCTGGTTAGCAACTGCACCTGCAGAGTGCGACAACTGCAGTCTTGTAGCCTTTTTAGTCCCTAAATTCCTGCGTGTCCTCAAAGTAATTTTTTTTAGGGATTTCACAACCCCCTAAAATGTAATCAATGTTCCATCAGAGGGGGTGAGCAATCTGATAAGTGTGCCTTTCCATATTAGTTATTCCAGAACAATTAAATTATTGAATGTTATACTGATGCTGGGGAATAATGTTTTTAATTGTCTAATTTTCTTGCAATGTTAGCTTACAAATTAATTGATTTTGGTTTTCTTTTTTGATTTCCCAGTTTCCTTCAACGCCACAGGAATGGCAGACTGTGGCATCCCATTTTGCCAGCCGTTGGGACTTTCCCAATTGTGGAGGGGCTATAGATGGGAAACATGTCCACATTGTGCCACCACCCCATTCGGGGTCATATTATTTTAATTATAAGGGGTTCCACAGTATTGTTTTAATGGCGGTGGTGTCGGCACACTATGATTTTTTATATGTGGACGTGGGGAAGAATGGCCGGATGTCGGATGGAGGAGTATTTGCCCAGACGGAGTTCTGCCAGCGTCTCCAGAGTGGTGGCCTGGGATTGCCACCTGATGAGGATAACGTGGAAGGACTCCCCTTTGTCTTCATTGCCGATGAAGCCTTCGCTCTCAGCAAGCACCTCATGAGGCCATTCCCCCAAAGAACACTCACCCCGGAGAGGAGGGTTTTTAATTACCGGCTGGCCAGAGCTAGAAGAGTGGTTGAGAATGCGTTTGGAATTCTGGCCAGCCGGTTCCGCCTGTTTCAAACAGCCATTAATTTGGCGGAATACAAACTTAATTTTATTGTTTTATCGTGCTGCATTCTGCACAACTTTTTAAATAAGCATGCTCCAAATTATATAGGCACAGTTGGGCCTGAGGCCGG